>NW_026014238.1:0-28188 GCF_020379485.1 Brassica napus
CTGTTATAATTCATACATGATGTTCTTATATGGAAATTTACACCGTCTAAATAATGGAACTATTATAATCATCATTTTTAATAAGTTATAAACATCAATGTCTTTTATAACATTAAGTGATTTTTAGGTTTAAATGTTTTTACAGAAAGAAATTTAGTATGCAAATTTGAGACAATTCTTATTAGGGTTGATAATTAAAAGAAAAGTTGCGGATTTTAACTTGTAAAAAATAATTAGGTTTTCATTTAACTTGTTTGGTTTAAAAATCCTGATTCGATTTCTCCTTGTATCATCGATGGTACCATTTACTCTTTTTTCTTCTGATCCGTCCGATCTAGGGATTAGGTTTACGGGTTCGCATTCAAGGTCCCTTCTTATGGGTCTTAGGTCCTCGGCAGTCTTGTGGCAAGGATTGGAGTCGGGGAGTTGGAGCGCGGGAGCGGACACAACGGGTCCAGCGCGACCCGAGGGAGCGAGAGGCTTGAGTCGGGTGGGAAGACGTGTTGTGCGCATAATACCTCCTCGAATCGCAGAGGTCTCTCGCGAACGAGGGCAGAATCGTGACTGGATGCATCGGGGGACAAGGTTGAGCTAGATCATGAACGGTGAAGGGGAGGGGGGGAAGCATAGGGGAAGAGGTGCGTCGGGTTTAAGGGTTCGTCGGGGCCGGCTAGGGTTAGGGTTAGGGTTTGGGAAGGGTGGTGGGGATAAGAGGGGCGTGGAAAGAAAAAAGTATGGAAAAATCATGGGCGATCATACAGCATTACAGGGAGATAGGAAAGATTTAGTCCGTCATCAGTCATTGAATTTTAGGGAGCATAAAAATCTACATACGGAGGTAAAAAAGTGATGCAGAAAGAAAGTTCCAGGCGAAAAAAAATGCAGTGCAAAAGGTGTTCTAAACATAACTAAAAAAATGCATTGTTTTCAATTTGTTTTGTAAAATCCTTCTCCTTCACGGTCCAATAATACTCTCTCTCTCTCTCCTCTCTCTCTCTCTCTCTCTCTCTCTCTCTCCTGCGTCTTAACACCCGCCGCTCGAATCGAATCCACACACAGAAAATCCGTTCCGGTCACGTATTAACGTACCATCTTAACGTGGCCGGCCATCAATTCATGGAGAGAGACAGATAACTAGTAGCTACCGCCTAAATTTTAAAACTTCTTTCCACCTAACGAGCAAACTCATCATCGCCCGAGAGCTGATCAACCTCAACAATGCCGTTGACGAGGTACCAGTCTCGTAACGAGTACGGATTAGCAGATCCGGATCTGTACCAATCCGCCGATAAGGATGACCCCGAGGCTCTCCTCGAAGGCGTCGCCATGGCTGGTCTCGTCGGCCTATTGCGTCAACTCGGTGACCTCGCCGAGTAAGTTTTTTTTGTGAATTCACGCGTAATTGAGCTCGAATCGCGTTGAATTGACGAATCTGATCGGGAATTGACTTATAGGTTTGCTGCTGAGATGTTCCATGACTTGCACGAAGAAGTGATGGCTACAGCCTCTAGAAGCCACGTCTTATGGCTCGTGTTCAACAGCTCGAATCTGAGTTACCGTTCGTTGAGAAGGCGTTGCTGTGTGCCAGACCGATCATTCACCCTTCTTTTCCAATAAAGGTCAGATCGATCATAAGCTTGATTGATTCTAGTGTAGTTAACCGTGTAATCAGTGTTGGTTTAGCTTCTGGTTAGTAAACCAAGAACAAGCTCACTATATAAGACTAGCTACATTTCGACTCATTTCACAGATAGATCATAAGAGCTCAATATTGTGTTTTAGATGTTTGATTGTTGCTATGAATATTTTATGATCTTGTCAGCTATAAGCTGTTGGATACTTCAAGCGAGCTTTCTAACTCTGTTTCAGGTGTGGAGTGGCATTCGAATCTACAACTGGAGCAGAGTGTGGTTACACGTGGGCGACTTACCCCGATGTGTTATGGATTCTTATGAGGAATGTCGGGTCCCCACGGCTATTTCTTTCTGGACAAGTGTGATTTTGATTTTTTTTTTTTTTAATCTCGTTTCTCTCTGGTTGTTTTGTGAGAGATGGGGGGTGATGTAAGATCTTTTGTGTGTTTTGATTAGGTTTGATATTTCGGGAGCTGGGGCATGCTTGAAACGCTACACCGATCCATCATTTGTTAGGCACGAAACATCTTCATATGAAGCGTCGTGGGATGATATTCAGAGAGAGAAGAATCACTGAAAGCAAAGGTATGTAGTACTTCCCAAAACCGGGAGGCTGTAGCTTGTGCGGTCTATGTGTGATACTTCTTGGTTTTGTTTTTGTTGGTCGATTGCTTTAAAAAGTTGAATTTGTGCTTTTATGTTCTTGTTTAAGCGTAGCATTGAAGTTAGACAGATCCTAGGAAGATTCTCATGGTCTTGGTGTTTTAAATGTGTATATTATCTTCCTCCGTGCAGTTCTCACACATTCTCATAGTTTTTTTTTCTTCTAATCTCATGCAGAGAAGAGTATCTCATTGGAGGAATGGAGGAACACCCGAAATGCACTGACATCACATGCCAAGTGAGTAATATCTACTTTTGTGTTGTATGTTTGTCATTTCAGTTGTGCTTTCTATATAGTTTCTTAAAGTTTCTATATTCCAATTAATTAATGACTGACGATGCTTGCTTCAAATCATTTTATCTGGCACAGATTGCATGAATTATTTAGGGAGGAGCATTTAGAGGCTATTCATACAGATCCAGCGCGGGTTTGAAGCTGAAAACTAGAAAGCTGGATGGCTATTCCCTTATTTCAAAATCAGGGGAAAGCTACATGGGGAGATTTGTGCAGACATCTGTCAACGATGAAGCAGGTTATGAAAATATTTCCCTGAACCAGCCCGAACTATTGACATGGAATATAGACAGTGCCAAAGACGTAGTGACCGATATACCTGAAATCAGTATGGTGGATGCTCCCGAAAAGTCTCACGCTGGAACCAGAACAGATGTTTCATTGCCAAATCAGCTGGAAAATGCGGGTTTTATTGAAAAGGACATAGAGACTGTGCCTGAATCTACTCACAACGGGTTCCCTGGTACGACTTTAACAAAAGATTCACAGACCAATTTGAATGGAAAGCAAGGATTTCTTCAACACAGGAGTTATTCTGAAGATTTAACAACCGAGGCTGACAATTATGTTGATGCACCAGCCACCATGGAGTCAGAAACAGAAACAGATGATGAGTATAGTAGACTTAAGCATAGATCAGATGCGTTGAATGATGGGAATCATCATACATATTCTGATGTGGATGAAAAGAGGGAAACCCACCTCAATTTTCATTTCTTCATTCAGTTGGAAACACACCAGTATCAGAAATGGGCAAGGCTCGTTTGGGAAACGGAGCACTAGTTGTTCTTACTCGGACACTGCAAGCGTATCCATTGATGATCAGTCTGACGGAGAGAAATTTTCTGGACGTTTACCTTCTACTTCTAGTGTTAAAAGGAGTGAGCTGGTTGGTCCCTCGTCTACCGCAACTCCTGAAGCCAACAAAGTTTCTCATGATTCTAATGTTCAGGAGTCAGTTAGCAGCAGCAATGCAGACGGCCAGGCATCATTTATTTCCAATGATTCATGTTCAAGTACAAGGTCAGTCTCTCAGAATGCTGAATCATGTTCACTGACTGTTCAATCTTTAGCACCAGAAGTCGTTGAAACGTCTGCAGAACTTGCTAGAATTAATCCGGTTAAGGGGGCAATGATGGAAGCGAGGTGGATCCAGTCGATTCAGATCTGGTGCGTCTTTTGATGTTAAAAAACTCTAACTTTCCTTCTGAAACTTCGTCAGTTAGTTCAACTTCTGAAGGAAGCAAATACGATACGGCCCGTTCAGAAGAAATTGCATGGTTGATTATTCTTCAAATGTAGCAAACTCAGTCCCTGGTCCTCCAGTGTTTTTTGATAGTCAAACAGGTGAACAGTTACCTGTCGCTGATAATGATGTTGAGACAGACTCTCCAGCTGCAGCAAACTAGGCAACGATACTGAAAGCTGTGATGGTAGTAGCCGAACAGGAGAAGTGTTACCTTTCTCAGCTGGGATGGAGATGGAAGTTTCACCTGATTTTCCCTCCAAAGTTTGTCTTCCTGGTACGATAGACGAAAGTCTCTTTGAAGATACTCTTGATGATGAAACCCCCCCGCTACAGTGGCTAATGCAGTTTCTTCTGGCGTTGATTCTCGAAGCGCTGATGTTGACAATGAACAGTCTGTGCCTTTGTACCACTGCTGAGGTCTCTATTTCAGAGTCCCATGAAGACACACTGGAGAATGGAATGTCCCGCGCCTACTGAACTTGATAGTATGCTGACTTCTGCTTTTAACTCAGGAGGAGAGAAATCGGTGGGATATGCTTCACCTAATTGTAGCAGATTCGATGAACAGATCTCTGATATACCTGCTGAATTTCATTCCAGTCACATCCATGATGAAGGCGTTCATGACCTTCCTGGGCTGGACAACATATCCACAGACATTGTCCCGAAGGAAGACCTTGCTGTATCAGATAATCACGCTGACATTTCCAGTGATGATGAAGATCATGCTGTTAGCCTGTCATCTACTAGTATGAAAGGTTCTCTGCCTTGGAGATCGACCAATACTTCTAAATCGTCATCTGAAGCTACAGACACCTGCCATGATACAGCTGTGGAGTCTAACGGGATATTACCAGCGAAGAATAATTCAGAGTCAGAGAAAACAGTGCAGGAAAGCCCACTGGAAGCGTCTTCAGAAGGTCTGGGTACTTCCCAAGACAATAATGACCTGGCAGGTAGTGAATCTGTAAGTCCCATGATATCTCTTGATCAAAGTAACAGAGACACAGAAACCAAATCTCCTTGTGAGAGCATTCCTGATGAAAATGGCATAGACTCTTTGCCAGCGAATAATCTGAACCTTTTAGAGAGTTTGACTACCGAGCCGTTGGTTAAAGTGAAAACGCCTTGTGTAAGCCATGCATTAGAAGATGAGGAATTGAAGCAGTCAAGTGTTTCCAGGGCTTAGAGTTTGTACCACAATCAGCAGGCATAGAATGGAACAATCCTAACCAAGAGTTGAATCTGGATCCTATTTTCCCTAGCTTTGGTCTGATCCCTGAGACCACTACACCTAATCAGAGGACATGCCACCGCTCCCACCCCTTCCTCCTATGCAATGGCGTATTGGAAAGGCTCCACAATCTTTTCTTCCTTAACTTCATGGGAGAATTAGGCGAAACCAGTAGTTCTGCTCCGTCAGCCTCACCACCCTCTGGATCCAGCTTGAATGTTCAAATGTGGTCAACACCAGAGCTGTCAGAATCTCTAGGAAGGGAGAAATCAGAACAACTTCCTGGAGAGTCTATGACCAGTGAATCAGAAAAGCCGTTGCATTCATCCATTAAGTTCCCGTCCGTTGCCACTGATTTGAATAGTCAGTACGACAGTTTCGGCTCCCAGAGAACTCAGTCTGCGGATCCTTCTATTGAGCTCCTTGCAATTCCTAACCACGGGAGTATAGAGGATGTTGGTTCTGAAGAGAACAATCTTTTGGCTGACCATGCTTCTCAGAACCAAGAGCTCATTTCTGCACAAAAGTCGTCATTGCAGATGCCTCAGGAGCCTTCAGCTGAAAACGAAGATTTCGAAGACGACACAGATGTGCAGGTTTCAGAAACCTCAAGAGGTCAGAAAGATTGTCTTGAAACCGAAGCGTTGACACACCACCTCAGTCAGCAAAGGTGGAAGATAATGGTCATTCCGATCCTGATGCTTCAAATGCAGAAACAGCAGAACCATCAAACTCTTCGGTTCAGAAGATAACTCCTGCTTCAGTGGGAGATGCTATGTGGCCTGTCAACGCATTCACTGTTGCACCTACATTGGACACAGATAACTAGAAGAGGTCCCTATGGTTAAACTTCCCCGTCCAAGAAGTCCGCTTGTCGATGCCGTTGCAGCTCATGACAGACGCACGGTAACAGTTACATCTCATCTCCAATCCATAATACCATACTCTTGCTAAAAGAAATGTTTCTCTAAATCCCTTGTTCTAATGATTTGCCAGCTGAAGAAAGTCTCTGAGAGGGTCCAACCACCAATCAAATCAAAGCAAGATGACAAGATTCATTGCTTGCACAAATAAGAAACAAGGTAACTCCCATTCTTCTTACCTACCTACACAGAAAAATTTGATCAGGAGTTGTATGACCTTGGTTTGTTTATGCAGTCCGTTAGTCTGAAGCCTGCTGTAGCGACACGTCCAAGCATTCAAACTGGTCCTAAAACGAACCTAAGGGTAGCTGCAATCTTAGAAAAAGCAAACACAATACGCCAGGTCTGTCGTCTCTCTTTCCATCTCCTTATTTTTACTCTTTGTGGCCCTTCATAATTCTAAAGGCCTCATGTCAAAGCGTTTCGACCAAATACAATATCAACTTGTTTTTCTCAATGGCTCACACATCTGAAAACACGTAATGATCGTTGGATACACACTGGTGCAGGCAATGGCTGGAAGCGATGAGGATGAAGATTCAGATAGTTGGAGTGATTCTTGAGTCATGGTCGCTGGGTACACAGTTAACTTTTTCTGTCGTGTTGGTTCTTGTTTGATGATGAGTGCACCAAGCAGCGCTCTGAGTCAGGTAGGTTATACAATTTATATGTCAGACATAATATCAAATATGTACGGTCATTGCTTAAATATATGTTATCGTATATAACTATATACTATTTTGCTTATAGGTGTGTGTGCATGTTGTAAGTAAACTCCGGAATTTGTATTAGTTTTACGGTTTTGTGGTTTTTCTAATCATTCTTTTTCTTTCGTGAGATTATTTTAGTTGGCTATGTAATGTGAAATCATTTGTGTCCTTTGGTATGTGGTTCTCCAACCGTCATACCAGTACAAAGAACACTTCCAAGGCAATATTTGGTTACTCTGTACAAAGTAATCTCAAACCAAATCGAGGAAGCTGAAATTGAACTAAATATACTTTTTATATGAACTCCGGACCGAGCCTAATTTGATTATTTACAAAGAACCAAACCGGATAAATTAAAAATATCAATTTCAATTTTAGTTAATAAATATAGTGATCTATAACCATAAGCACAAGCTTAGAAGACGAAACGAACCCTTCTTTCGTCTTGGAGAATGAAACCATTCACAGCTGATCTGGCTTCCTTCATTTTGCCCTTGACATCAACAGCTTCTACCACCCACACACACAGCTTCGGTCTCTGTATCTGTTGGCTTACAGCTAGAAGCTCATTATCATGTGCCTTGCTTTCATGAACTGTAGAAGATATTAAATTGTTATTGGAGCGACGGCCTCTTTATCATCATTTGATTGCACATGGCGACGGCAAAGACAGTGTATGCTCCGTCCCCTAGACATTCCACTACCGTTCTTGTACATATCTCCCCCACTGCCGTGGAGTTTAATTCCATATCCAACCACAGCCTTTGAGAAAGATGTAACAAAAGGATAGACTAACATTTGGAGTTGAGTCAAGTTCTGTTTCACCATCACTCATCATGAATTTCGTCCAATGCATGACCATAAGTCATTGTTTTGCGGCAGAGAGAACAAGGACATGCATATACCAAGAGATATGCAGAGTGGAAACAACAAGCACAATCTTACAAGACGAAATGAACCCTTCTGTAGATGTCGTAGCTGTGTCATCTTCAGTGTAATCCAACAGCCATGTGATCTTGTTTTCTTCTTCTCTGCAACCATGATATTGTAAGAAACATATGCAACTTGCTAATCTTCCAGTTGTCCATCTGAGTAGTTGAAGTTACCCATAGGATAAGCAACCACGTATAAATGGCAGAATCAGTCTCTTGCTCCCAAACTGAATATGTATTCATGAAGCCACTTGAGATTAGCACCATGTTGATCTTTCCCAACTGAAAACGTTTCTAATGGCCTAGATCTCCATTTGTGTTTCACTATCTTGTCTTGGGTTTCTTTCACCAGTGAGCTGGACCAACTCTAGATTTTTATGCAAAGTAATACAAATCTCTAGTACCTTGGCACGTTGATACTTTTTTGTAGAAAGCTTGCTCATAATCATCATATACCAAAGCTTCAGGTGTGCCTTCTTCCCAATCTTAAATACAGTACTTAGCTGCTCCAATTCGTGGTGTTGTGTCCAAAACCCACATCCTTGGTAGCTTGAAATATGGAGGTCGGAACAGTGATCCATAGAACAATATAAGTGATGTATCGTGGAAACCAACATCTCTTAACTTCATGACATTTTCATCTTTATAGCTCTTAACAAGACAAGGAAACTTCAAACTTGTGTGTGTGTGTCCATAAGAGATGTTGAAGTATCGGCAAAGATCAGCAGCAGAATCAGATTTCAGTACCATTACTAACCATCTGCTATACCAATGTTACTTCACAGTAGCTCCAGTAACCATACTGAGTGATGTGTACCATTCTCATCTCTGTCTTGGGGTTTTCTGTTTATATTTAAAGTTCCAAAAAACTTATCACACTTCTGGATGCTGCTTCTTTTACCAAGAACAGAAGGTGTCTGATGCTGCCAAAATCGCTGCCTTGAAAATCAGCCTTGTTGGAACCATCGCCTCTTATCTTCTTATTTGGCGACAGAAGTGTGTTGACCTTGTGGCACTTCCTCTGCTTCTCCAGACTTTGTACTCAGCAGAAGACAGTTCTAGTTGCTTCTTTTCGGAATTGGCTAGAGTAACACATCAACAAAGCTATCCAAATGTCGTGTGGACAAGCCACGAATAATGATATGACGACAGGTGAGAAGAAGATTAAGAAATTAGATTAGGTTCAATGGCTAAAATGCCTTGCATATATATACGGGTTACTGAATAACTAAACCAAAACACCTTATATATAATACTAGGGCAAACCCGCCCGTCCGTAGGGCGGGTGAATAAATGAAATGACCAAGGTTTTTATTATTTTCAGCGGTGGGCTGCATGTAGGTGATATCTAGAGAGTGTGGACTAATGTTAATGTGTTTAAGAGATGATGTAGGTTTTGTTTTTTTTTTTACTTTGCCATTGGCAGAACATACTATATATTATATTTGGATGTGGCAGTCAGAGTAAAAGAAAATGAGAGAATTTAATCTATTAATCGAGAGTCATATTTTTTATTTACAATATAAAAGTTTATGTTAGACCATTCGCTAAAACTAAATATCCTAAATTTACTCATATATAATATTTTCTTAACAGAAACGAATAAATAATATACTTCTAAACAATAAGGACATGATTATCCGAGTATTTAATAGGGTTTCTTAGTTTAAATATAAATTAAAAAAGGAAAATTCAATTAACATAAATGCTGTTCATTTGGTCGACGCAGCCACCTGTGGCTGCGTCAATGTTTTCCGGAAAAGCTTGTTCGTTTCATTGACGCGGGTACCTGCGTCTGCGTCTGCGGCATAACGCAGCGTCATGTGTCTGACGCCGTAAAATCCTGCATCTGCGTCTGTTTTTGCGTCAACTTAACCTAATTAAAATTTTACCCCTAACCTAATTCATTATTTACAGAAATACCTAAAGTCTAATAGCCGCAGACGCAGCCTTCTCCCATCGACGCAACCCTCTTCTCTCGATCTCAGACGCCTCTCAAGCTCTCTGTCTCGATCCCGACATCTCAAGCTCTCTCTCTCGAAGCTCTCTCTTATCCATATCTCTCGATCTCGAACCGATCTCTCTCTCTCTCTCTCTCTCTCTCTCTCTCTCTCTCTCTCTCTCTCTCGATCTCGAACCCAACTCATCTCATCTCGAAGCTCTCTTCTCCATGGCATCTCATCTCGAAGCTCTCTTCTCCATAGCATCTCGAGCTCGGCCAAACCCATCTCTTCCTTTTCTCCATGAGGTAATTGTCTCTGTTCTAAGCATTTTGGTTTCAAGCATCGTTGATTACTCTTTCTTCATTTCAAGAATAAGATTTGCCATTACTTTGATTCTTTGGTTCAACTAGAATGGACCAAACATCGTTGATTAAACGTGTTGTGTGTTTTTTTTTTTCAGCACTTAAGTGTGTTCCGTGTTCAGCCTTGTCTCAAGTTCTCCGAAGCTTCTTCATCTCTCACTCTATCGTAAGGTTCGTCACTCACTCTAGCTATCATCCTCGTATAGAATCTGAAGCTGTGTGTTTGCTTTATATATGGCTCTCTACTTCTCTAGTCTTCTTAACGTTTGTGTTCATACGTTAAGAAAAATATAAATGTGTTGTGTTTGCTTTGTTTTTCTCAGCACATCGATCTCGAGCTCTCCCAAGCTTCGTCTCTCACTCTCAACATCTTCTAAAGCTCTCCAAGCTTTGTCTCTCACTCTCAACATCAGCTGTGTATGTGTGTCTCAAGCTCTCCCAAGCTTCGTCTGACTCTCCGTGCTCTTTCTCTCTCTTCTCTCGATCTCTTCTCCACGCATCTAGAGCTTAAGGTAACTGTCTCTGGATTACTTGAGTTTTTTTTTTATTGGTTGTGAGTTCATATAAACGAGATGACAGCATAGATGATAACTTTATGTTCTCATTGCTTATTCTTTCTTTCTGCCTTTTTTTTGCAGGTCTCAGGCTCGCAAGCTCAAACCCTCTCTCAGGCTCACTCTCTCGATGGCAAAAGATGTAAGCTCAGACCTTTTCTTGTTTGCATTGTATGAAACTTGAGTTGTGTATAGAAATGTCTTTAGGTGTATTGAACTTGAGTTTGTATAGAAATGTCTTTAGGTGTATGGAACTTGAGTTTATGAGTTTATAAATGGAACTTGCTGTATGTGTTTTGCTTTAGACTTGGACACCTGAGGAAACTAGGTATTTTTTCGAACTCTATGCGGAAGAGAGAAGAAAAAGAAATAAGGCTGGTATATCAATGAATAAAGTGGGGAAAGCAAACATTATGGAGGCGTTTGAACAGCGGTTTAAGAAGAATTTACCTGATTAGAGGCCCTACAAGAGCAAGTATGACACCAGTAGGAAGAAATACATTAAGATTAAGACGCTGACTCAAAATAGGACAGGGCTTGGGTTTGATGACATGGGAAGGATTGACATGTCAGATGATTGGTGGAGTGAACGCGAAAGGGTCAGTTTCACATTATTCTCTCTTCAGTTTCACATTTTAGTATATAGCATAATGATGATAAACAGCTTATATTACATTTTTTTTTTCTGTTAATGACATTGCTATCACTAACTTACTCTTTCTTTTTTGCTGTATAGGAGTGTCCAGAGATTAGAAGATCTGTATGCAAAGAGATTAGTAATATGGATATGTTTGAAGCAGAATTTGGTGGTGTAGTAGTAACGGGAGCTGAAGGATGGAGCGCTCAACATGGAGAAGCCAGTTTGAACTCTAGAGTGGGTGAAGATAATGGTGATGATGAAGCTGATTCTCAGCCAGCAGCAGAAACTCAAGCATTGGAGACAGAAACACAGCCACAAGCCCCACGCCAAACTCAGCCATCGACTCAGACTCATTCTGGAAGTTCAAGAGCAAAAAGAAGGCGTAAGTAGAAAGACATGGTTGTAGAAGCTTGTGTGAAACAGACTGGATCTCTTGAGGTGAAGAACAAGATAGCGGAACGGATGTTGGAGCGTCAAGAAGCTTTTAGTATTGAGAATGTGTTGGAGATATTGTATGCTTTGCCTGAAGTGAGAGAGTGGTCTCCACTATATGAAGCAGCAATAGAAATTCTCATAGATAATGAAGGGAACCGAAGAGCCTTTGTAACAATGAAGACAGATGAAGCTAAGATTAGGTTTCTGGAGCTTAGGACTAAGATAAAACGCGATGATGACTAGTATGGAATCTAAGATTAGTCTTCTTTTGTGTTCTTGATGGAACTAGTATAGAGCTTAGTTAGACTAGTCTTCTTTGTGATCTTGCTGGAACTACTATGGAGTTTAGGACTAGTCATCTTTTGTGATCTTGCTGGTCTGATCTTTGTATGAGTCTTTTGTGATCTTGTTGGTTTGATCCTTGTATGAACTCTGCCTTTTGTCGCTTTATATATATGGTCTTTTTATGTTTCTTTACTTGCTGTATCCACATATTTATAAAATATGTAAAACATGTTGGTCTTAGGATGATTTTATTATAGGTCATGTTTCTTGCCGTGTGTGCATTTTAATATACTTGCCGTGTGTGCATTTTAATATGTGTCATTTAATTAGGCTGTGTCTTGTATTGCTTTCATCGATCTCTACATATTGTTTTGGTGCTGATAATAATCTTATACATTGTTTTGTAGATGCTTGAAAGATGGATATTGCAAGATGAAGATGGAGATTATGATGATGAACTTGGTTTGTTTGATGCGCCTATTACTGAGAGATTGAGTCATAGAACAGATCGAGGAGCAGGAAGGCGTCATGTTCAACAACTTATGTTTGAATCTAATCAGCAATGTTATGACATTCTTCGCATGAATCAAAGGACGTTTGAAGCTTTGTGCAAGATGCTAGCTGAGCGATATGGATTGAAAGAGACTCACCATGTCTACCTTGAAGAATCTGTGGCGATGTTTCTCGAGACTGTTGGTCAAGATAAGAAGAAGCGGGATATTGCTGCAAGGTATCAAAGGTCAGTGGATACAGTGCAAAGGAAGCTTGATGATGTCTTGAGTGCTATTCTCAAGTTTGTAGTGGATACATTAAGACCACAGGAAGGCGAGTTTGGAAGAGTAAATCATGTTTTGAGGAATGATGATCGGTATTGGCCTCATTTCAGAGATTGTATCGGAGCACTTGATGGAACGCATGTCCCAGTTCGCCCTCCAAGTCAAAATGCAGAAGCATACAGAGGCAGGAAGCAAGATCCTACAATGAATGTTCGTGCTATATGTAACTTCGATATGAAGTTCATATATGCATATGTCGGTGTACCTGGTAGAGCACATGATACAAAATCTTGACTCATTGTGCGAGGAACGAGGCTTCTTTTCCACATCCTCCTCCTGAAAAATATTATCTAGTTGACTCCGGATATCCGACCAGGACAGGGTATCTTGGTCTGCATCGTAATATGCGATTTCATCTTGGTCAATTTGCTACAGGAGGACCACCAGTTAGTGCACGAGAGTTGTTTAACCGAAAGCATTCAGGGTTTGCGATCAGTGATTGAGAGGACATTTGGAGTATGGAAAGCAAAATGGAGGATTTTAGATCGTAAGCATCCAAAGTATGGTCTGGTCAAGTGGATTAAGCTGGTGACAGCGACGATGGCGCTACACAACTTCATACGTGATTCACATCGGGAAGATCATGATTTTGTACAGTGGCAAAGTGGTGATGGTGGAGAAGGAGAAGAAGCTGATAGTGACGGTGATGAAGAAGAAGAAGAAAAGAAGAAGAAGAAGATGATGGTGATGGTGGTGGTGGTGGACATATTGTAGATGAGCCAGCCGGTGATAGAGCGATGGAAGCTTTATGTGATAACATCACAAATGAATATGGTAGAGGTCGTTTACCGTTTTAAATGTTTTTTTTTGCTTATAACTTTGATGATCATTTATATGTGATATTTATTTAAGACTTAATATTTTTTTCTTTTATAATCAACTTAATGTATTAGCTTTTGTTTAGTGATAAATATTTTGAAGTATTATTTTTGTTTTAACTTAGCTTATAATTTATGATAAAAAAATATTTTTATATTCGTATATTTGACCAAAAATTTATATACCAAGTAACCATAATATTTTAATGGATGTAAATATATTTAAATTACATTTTTTTATTTAAAATACAATTTTACAAATGTTTTAAAATAAAATATGAAGAAATAAAAATGGCCGCAGCGTCTATCAAACAACGAACAACCCAAAAATCTGTTTCCTGCGTCGGCGTCGGCGTCGGCGTCAGCGTCAGCGTCAACTTCCTGCCTCCTGTCTTCTGAACGAACAATAATCTGCGTCGGCGTCTACGAAACGAATAACAACTATTTTCATTGACGCTGAAGCCGACGCCAAAAACTGCGGCAACCAAACGAACATGACCATAAGCGACGTCTCTAAATTAGGGTACATAAGAGACGTCTCTTGTAAGCCACGTGTTAGGGTGATATCAGTTTTGTAGCTTCTTCAATGGCGTCTTCTTCAACTAGTCTCATCTCCTCCTCCTCCTCCTCCTCCTCCACTAGGATTCTTCTCCCAGCCAAGTCTTCGCTTCCATCTCTCTCCCTCTCTTTCCTTCCAGCTCTCTCCTCTCCTTCCGCACTCGCTTCTCTCCGGTTTGCTCGACCCTCTTCCCTCACCTCAATCTGCTCCACTTCTCGCCGGAGCTTCGCCAGACCGTAAGTTAATTATCTAAATGTCGATACTTTCTTCGTCGGTATGATTGGGTTCAGCCTCCATGAGCTTATCATAAGACTTGGCTCTTTTCCTTGGTCCTTAGCTTTATGTATCCAATTTTATTGGCGATTCATAGTCTCTGTAACTATGTTTTGTGTAGATTTCACTTAAAGTCCAGAACTTTATCGACATTTTGTTCATAGGATTGTTAGTTTTATTGGCTATTCACAGTTTCTTTTAACTCTGTTGTGTAGATTACAGTAAAATTCCAGAACTGCTTGTTTTTTTGCACATGGAGAATCTATTGAGACGAACCTTTTTATTTTTTGTATGGTCTGGAACAAAGTTGGAATGTTCCTTTCTTAGCTGTACTAGTACCTGCTTAAAACAAGAATAAAATTGTAAAGCTTTGTTGTGGTTTCTCTGAATGTTGAGCTGATTTTGGACGAGACTAATGGTGTGTGTGTGTATATGATAATCAAGCTTGTGGCATTGTAGTTTGGATAGACTGATTCAGTTCTTTCTTTGTTTTGATCTTTTTTTGCAGGAGCATCATGTCAAGACATGCGATGGTTTAGTTTCAGTTGTAGTCTATGGAGACCAAGAGAAGCCAGCATTGATCACTTACCCAGATGTAGCATTAAATTGTAAGAGTAGTGGTGAAATATATGCATTGGTTTATATTCACTTTCACATAACCTGATGTTAGATTGTTATGTTTGGCTAGACTTGTCTTGCTTCCAAGGACTGTTTCTCTGCCCTGAAGCAGTGTCTTTGCTCCTCCATAACTTCTGTCACGGAGTGGAGGAAGTCTTGTAGTTTTCTGTCTTGTTGTCTTGTAGCATTGGGAGTAAGCTAGTAGTTTTCTGTCGTGGAGGAAATCTTGTAGTTCTCGGTCATGTTTGATCACACACATATTCTCTCATTTTCAACACCCAAGATCATCTTGTGTAGATATGTTTTTCATAAAATGTTTAATTTTTTTTAAGAACTCTTAATAAGACTTGCATTGGAGATGGTAAATATTAAAATCTCTTAGCTATGTTTCTTAAGTCACTTTACTACTTAAAAACTATTAAAAATAATATAAGACACCCTAATAAGAGCTTTGGGATAATGATGCTCTAACATTCCTAAGAAAAGCTAAATATATTCTTATGCTATTTTTAATTGTTTATCATATTTAATCTAGACAAATTATATGTATATATATATTACTAATTAGTTTTAAAATTAAATAGTACATTCCAGTTCTTTTATAAATTAATATTAATTTTTTACTAAACAAAATAAATAATAATTTATCGGTTGTAAGATTTTATGTTTGATTTTTGTAATGAAAATAAAAACACCAAACTGAAATATGATATATTAAAATAAAATTATATTTTAAAAATATAATATAAATAATTTAATATAGTCACATACAAACATTTCAAGCATAAAATTTTTTAAACAAAAATTAATAAAATTTGTAATAATTAATGTAAAAGTAATGTTTAAAATTAAACTATTAATATGATGTTGCATTTTTTTTTTTAAAGTAGGTGATTAATATATGATTAGTACGATTCATTCATCAAAAAACATCAAATATAAACTTTCAAAATAATATTATATACTTAAAACTGATATTAATATATATCTTTATAACTTATTTTATACTTTAAATATTATTTTTAATATATATATTATATATCTGCACGTACGTATGTGCGGATTCAAGTCTAGTTAAATATTAAAGTAGAGTAGCTGTCAATCTCTCATGAACATATTCGAAGTAAAAAAAAAAAAATTCTAAGTGGTATAAGTTTTTTGGTATTTATTAATCTCGCATCTTTTTTTCTTCATTGCTTAAAAGTTTGATCTGAGGGAAAACATTCATAGGTTGCATAAACTTTAAATCACTCGTATAAACGTTGAAGTCAAACGGAATTCAGAAGATGGTTAAGAAATTATTTATTTTAAAGAAACTTTACCAGATGCTACATATTTTAAAAATTGATGCCGAAACATGATTCAAACAGAAAATAGTGGGTAGAGAGACTTCATGATCTTCGCCTATGCGACCCGTGCCTTCTTGGCAACCTTGGAAATTGCTGTTGCGGGAGGCGTATTGGTGTGGACACCAGTTGAAGTAATTCCTATAGTTGGTGCTTCCTCACGGTCGTCACCATCAGTGTCCACCTTAGTAAGCACTGAGATATTCCCAGGCATATCATCGCCATGATCATCTTTGCCATCCTGTTAAGACCGTCACTCTTCATTATTCCCATACTACAAAAGGACCAGAATGGAATATAATTTAAAACATATATGGGCAACGAACTCAGAGAGTGGCAAACGGTCACGTTCGTTCAAGATGCGTGATATAGTGAAGGTTTGGTGATTGGCAGCGAAATTGTAGCTGCTTGCTCTGACCTGGAAGGTGCAAGTCTTGCCAACCATTTGTGCAATAAAAGGGGTAGCTGTGTGTCCTCTGGATTTCTCCCTCTCCAGCCTATGTGTCCAATTAATGAATTACAAATGAATAAATCAATAATTTGAGGATAATGGTGGATAATGATATGTGTTACGGTAGACACGTACCAAGATATGCATTTTCCCATTGAAATCAACAAATAGACTTTCAGCAATCTCATCATCAATAGTTGTTTCCACACGATACATAAAATAAAATGTTTAAAATGTATGTTAGTTGCTGATGTATGGGACCTCATTTTAGGGTCCAACATATCGAAGGAAACCAACTGCATTGGTGTTACTGCAGGTTGTCAAGTAAAAGATGAGACCGTCCGCTGAAGCTTCTTTGTACATCTGGAGCAAGAGACATAGCACCAGCCTTTATCCATATTAAATCTAGTGACCTTCATGGGCAGACAAATTCAACCTCTACATTTTACATTAACAGAATCACATGCAAAATACAATCATACTAAAGATTATTGTACAACCTAAGGCTGGGAGTGAGGATAAACTCGTTTAGTTCAGCTATGGTCACAGGCTCAACCTTGGATTAACCGCTCAGCAGTGAAGCTGATGATGTGTTCCCAGTGTCTTGAGAGACCAGCCTGTAATGATGGACAGTAACCCCGTCAGAGCATGTAGTGGATAAGTCATAGAACAAACCAAATCTGGACGTAAAAGTGAAAGAACTACCAAATACTTACTTGTAAATAGGTTTCCTCTGCATTAGTCTCCTTGTCAAAATAAAGTTGTCTCCCAGATGTGGCATTCAGGAACAGACGCCTGCAAATCAATAGTGTTGTAAGTATTCCAAGAAGCATTAGGGTCGATCTTAGTTAACAATACAGAGAATATGTGGCAGAGTACCTCTTACTATTGTAGGACTTATGCTAGCCGTCCAGGTGGCTGTGGAATGATACAACATCTGAGTCAAACATACTCAACGTCCTAGAAACATCACTCTGAGGAGAAAAACAGTGTAAGGAATGCTCAACATTTTTTTTTTTATATAGATGTGAGCTCAGCGATTATTCCTGAAAAGGATTAACATTTTAAGATCTTAAAGTTGCAATGGTGAGTCTGTGTGAAACTGCTAGTAAGTGGATTACCTAGAAGCTGGGTATTTGTGTTGGCTAGGCCAAGCAGTGAGAAACTGCTAGTAAGTGGATTACCTAGAAGTTGGGTATTTGTGTTGGCTAGGCCAAGCAGCTGATTTTTGAGTTCGAAACCTGAAGTGTTCTTCTGGAATTGGGGAAACCGGTTCGGTTAACTAATAAAAACTGGTTGAATCACTCAACCATATCAATAGAGGAGAGTCCGACAGACTAAAATTTTGATTACACCTAGTGACATCAAAGCTGCTCAAAGAGAACATAGAACCCGCCTTTAAGTGCCGTCTGTAGGTAGTGAGATGGTGAACTTCCTGGCATGAATGTCGCCTGAAAATGAAAATAAAATAAAATAAGCAACAACAGATTCGAAACCACTCCGAAAAAGGAAAAATTGAATTTCGCAAACATTTTTGGATATATATGAGCCTAACGCCTCCGTGTGTTCAAAGACTACGATGGACATGAGTTTTAAGAACTGGGCAAAAGATTATTAAAAAAAAACTTAATCAACATCCGGATTCGAAACCATTTCCCAAAAATAAAAAAAAATGTTATTTGAAAACAACCGGATTTGGCAAAATACGAACGAAAGAACAGTTTGCTCTGAGAACATATTTTTGATAACTATGATCCTAAATGCTGTCGCGTGTTCAAACACTACGACGAACATGATTTGTTTTAGAACCAAGTTTCGATTGTTATAGGATTGGTGAGGATGATGATTATGGAACGAAGACTGCCTTTAATAGGTAAAGTTTCACCGACTTGGAGAGAGTTACGAAGTATTGAATGAGATGGTGTGGGTCCAAGGAGTAAAGATGGCCGCAAATGGCGATGAGCCACTTAATCATGTAACGTATCATAGGCATTGAATCGGAGACGGAACGACACGAAGGAAACCAACAAAGAGATTTGATACAAAAAACCTCCTAGAACCTCCATGAGAGTTTGACCTAATCGGATTTTAAGAAATCGATTGAAGAAGACGATCTTTTACCCTTTCTTTTAACAGAGCAAATATTGTGTCTCGTAGCCCACAAATAATAAAAGATGTGCATGCAGCCCAAAGAAAACAAACAATTGGAGATCGAGGCCTATTAACAATACACAACAAAATAATCAAAACGAAAACTGAGGACATGTCAGCTCCTACGTGGAATCCGAGGTGGCCCACTGACAGGAGAGAGAACCATACCATACTTTATAATTAGATAGATAGATTGTTTAGGTCTATAACAAAATGACCAAACCCTTAATAACTAAACCAACCATCCTCTGAATTTATTTACCTACTCAGAACCCTCTGAATCATCATCCTCAATCTCTTCATCCCCAAACACTATCCCATCTTCCTCATCCTCTTCCTCTTCCTCTTCCTCCTCAGAATTCACCCACCCCTCCGCCTCCATCTTTTCCTTAATTTTCTTAAACCTCGCCTGGAGGTGCAATCTGAGACCCTGATCACACCACCACCTTCCATTACAGATGAATCCTTCATCTCTGCTTTATGACCTTCCTGAACCATAAAGACGTATCCAAAACTTTGGATGTGAAACAAAAGAGTTAGAATTAAAGATATCATTTTACAAGCGAGCGATCTTAATTAATTAAATACTAACACTGACCTTAAACAGCGACCGTTTTCATCTTTAGGAATAAGATTTTCTTGATCCCACCGCACGAATCAAAATGTTTTGTTAGTTGAGCCTTGATATCTGATTCTGACTTTTCAGGATCAAGGCCTCTCACTAACAAAACAATCCGACTACAAGTTAGGGAAAAGGAAAGTTAAATGAGATAATATAAACTAACAAAACAATCCGACTACAAACAAAATGGAAGAAAGAGGCAATCTTACTGGTTCGCAGCACGTACAAGACGAATGGGAACTCCATTCACTTCTTCTCCAAAAATAATAATGTTAGATAAGAACGAAATAGAAATAAAATATAGTAGACAATAACCCAATAGAAAAGAACTCGCCTCTTTCCTAGCTTGGAGAGATTTAAACCAAATTCGTGCCACCTTCATTGTTTCCCCTTCTTCAGGGTCTTCTTCAGGGTTTTCTTCAGGGTCTTCTTCTTCATCTTCACCCATTACGACATTAACCGCATTAAGAGAATCTCTTAAGCTGACGCTGAGTCGTTTCTGGAGCCAAATTAGACGCTATAAGTTCTGTTGCATAGTAGAAGTCCTCTATCTCACTCTCTGAACTACTTGATTTTCCCTCAGCAAAAGATGGTACAGCAAGAGGAGATTCAAGGACCCGCCGTTTTTTTGACTTCATTATAAACTCAGATGAAGGTTCTAACGACGGCAAACTGAAACCTTCCGAAACTTATTAGGGTAGAAGAGGGGATACTCGTTTGAACTTTTAATTAAATGGGCCTAATTGATGGCAGGCCCACCACTAGCGACTAGAATTAGTTTCAAAGTTCAATTTTATCATATCATGTCTCTCTAGTAACAAGAAGAATGTATCATCTATCATCCATCTGTTCCAAGCCTATGCAAATAGGTTAAAGGCTTACTTGTGATGGAAGAATGTATCATCCATCTGTTCGATTCCTTAGGAATCTTGCAGCACCTTAGAAAAGCCTTTGACCACTTAGACTCTGCTTGTAGAAAGCCTTAGACTCTGCTTCTTCACTCATCCTCATACCAATCTTACTGTACAACTGGAAACATCGAAATTTGATAAGAAGGGTATGTCTCCTGTGATGATTAGGCACACCAAGCTCCCCCAAGTTCCCTCTGAGAGCCATCGACCCGATGAAAAGAAAACCAAGCTTACTGTTTCCAGAATTCAAACACCTAATCATTCCAACAAGATCAAAAGGAGAGAAACTTACTTTTGTTGAGAATTCTCAGTTTGAAGCATATCTCTCTGGAGATTGAGAAAGTTGCTCAGATCTCTCCTTCGTCTCAACCACTCTTCTCGTTGGTGGTCAAAGCGTCATCCCACCCATATCTTTCCCGATAACATTGTGTACACGTCACATAATGTTCGGTGGAGAAATTTAATTGTGGCATGTGACTTTTTTATATCTCACATACCCAAAACGTCGAACCGAACCGATCTAAATTTTGGAATCGAACCGGATCCGAACTCAAACCGGTGTCCAAACACTGAACCTTAGTCAAGCTTGCTCGAGTTAGAAACATTAGAAGGACACTGTGATCTCTAAAAATTGATCTCAGGTATCCATTCGGATTCAGTTTAGATCTTTGTTTTTTGAGTTTTCAGAACAAAAGATTTAAGTTTTATTCTGATATTTATAATTTTCAGTTCGGATTTGGGGTATACATTTAAATTATGCTAAAAAAATTTAAATCCAAATATACCTTAAAATCCACCAAAAATCAAAAACAAAAACTAGAACAACATATAAATTTATGTTGTGAATCAAGAGAAACAAGGAATCATTTGTTTTTATTATTGTCTCATACACAACAATAAATATATATATGAATACATAAACTAGGTTTTAGAACCTTCTCGAACATGGGCTTATAAGCTTACATGTACATCCACATAATAGTTCTTAACACTCCTCCTTGGATGTGCATTAAAAAAATATTTTCTAAAGCGCATAAGATGCTGTCTCATTAAAACCTTACTAGAAAAATCCAGTGGGAAAAACCATTTTAAGGGAAAAGAGTGCAACACGCATCTACTCCCCTTGATGAAACATAACTTGAAATATATGAAACGATACAATCTCACATGAACAAACTTCTTCTTAGTTTTGGGCTTGGACCGTTCACTTCTCTTGCCAGATTTGATACTCCTCACTGAAACTTGAATATCTTGATGAACGTAAGACAAAGTGACTTCAAACCACTTGGAAATAGAAGCTAACATCCATATCTAACTTTATGCACCTGTCTAGCTCCGATAAGATGTGAATATCGAGCCATATTTGGGATATCATTCAAACTATTATGAAACAGCTTGTACATGTCCCACGAAAAGAGACATATCTCGAGTTATATTATCTGTAATGACTTGATTTCAATTGGAGATGAAAGTAGACTCAAAGATCTTTCTCTGGACATCAAGTTCATATTTTAATTCCATATAGAAGGTCTTCTTTGATTGGAAAACTTCCGACCTTCGATTCTGTCTCACGAATGGAATGTGTCTTTGATTCTTTTTCAAGTATGATTGATCTTTGATCATTCTCTCCTGCTTCTTTCAATCTTAAAATACATTGAAATATTGATAGATCTTCATCTCTAAGTGATAACATTCCTATTTAGGTATCTATCATTTGCGTGTTCTTTTGTTGCCTCGTTAAAATTTTGACATGAAAAAACCCAATGAGACAAAATCCATGATAGGAAAAAGAGTACAATCACGCACATCATCATATTTTTCTCCCTGGAAGCATCATCTTTGGGAGAAGTATTCTCATCATACATATCATCCTTTTAAGAATTGCTATAAACATATTCTTCTGAATAAACTCGTTTGATTGTCAGATAATCTCTTGGACCATTGGACTTCTTGTCCACAACATTAATTTCACACAAAAGTTCATATCTTGGTCTATTTTGAATCCATGTCCAAATTTTCTTTAAAGACAATATTTTACACTTTCATATTGTACATACGAGTTATTCACCCTCTTCTTATAAAATTTACTAGTATGACCATTCTTCTTGTCATACAAAATCACATCTTTGAGTATTGAAAGAGATTAGTAAAATTTTCAATATTCTGGTACTTCATGACCAAGAATTGTTTTCTTTTATATGCTCAATATACTCGCACGGTAATGTTCTCGAGAACTAGCACTTACTGGTTCTAGCCTCCCGGATCCTTATGGGGTTTAGTGCTTTTATTACAGTTATATCCTTTTGATCATTGACATAATTGTCATCCAGTGGCTTTCAATTCTTGCCAGACTAAAGAAACTTGAAAGTTGATGCTTCAACCACATGATGTGTTTCTTATAACAATTTAAGGTCTTTGTGAGAACCCTTGTGCAACAACTCTTTTGCATCTCACGGTTTTTCATCATCTCATTCATTCTTTCACATAAAGACTCATTTACATACCACTGGTTTACACCTTCAGGTGTATGGACTACTTGTCCAAATACTCTCTTTCCAAGAGATTTAATCCCACATCTATTGCTTATTTCCATCTTGGCCAATCATTTCTTTGTGTACACTTTTCAATAGATGGTTCATGATCCCCATTCTCATCAACTGCTACATTGCATGCATAAGTATTCATGACGCCGATTTGAAATTGGTTCCATATTGTTCTATACATAACATAGCTATTTAAGATTTCTTTATTCTCAGGTACCTGAATTTTTCTTGTCATGCTTTCTATCTCTTCTTGAGATCCTTAATATTCATTCCTCGATTCTGCCATTCTCATTCGTGCTCCTTTTATTTTCCGAGGATTATTATATTTGGAACCGATAGGTCTAGCATGCTTCATGCGCTCTTTAGACTCATTATCAGTTTGATATAGTCCTTCTAGGACATCCATTTTAACTGGAGCATTTACAGCTGATACTTGTGACTTAGTCACTTTTGTAGGGCCAGTAAACGAGTCTGGCAACTCATATGTTAATCTTTGTAATAGAATTATCTTCATACATTTATTATGGACTTCTATTCACGCTCTTTAGTCCGAGGATCAATGATAATTCATTTAAACCTCATCATTTTCCAGCTGTTTATTTTATCCCCTTAATGTTGGATAGACTAACTTTGAGTCTTTACATAAATCTTATAAAATCTCTAGATTTTATCATCAATGGAGATCATATCCAACATATTCATAACCTCCTTTGAGGTCCCATCTTCTAGCGATGTGTGGAGCATCTAGAATATACCACTTATCCAAATTTTCTAGATGGGGATCTTGGTTCATGACTCAAAACCAATTTGATGGGGAGAACTATTCATTACTCTTTGGCATTATGCGATCAATGCTGCTGCATCTTACATATGAGCATTAGCTATAAGATGTTCATCATGTATTTCCATATGCATAATATATCATCAAAGGCTTATTAATTCACGAGTATTACCAATTAGTCTCGCAAACATCAAGTTGCAGATCTATGACAAGGATACATGCGACCTTTTTGTCGATGTATTAATTATAAATATATAGTGGATGATCAGTCCACCTGTGGGTGATCAAGCCAACAAACATTGCCTTGTATAAATCGATTCCAAATCTATTTGACTGGTGAAAATTGAATTCTTATATTACCTTGTAAGCAAGCAGCACATTATTCATAAGAATTTTTTGGTTCTTCTAAGAATGTTCATATGATTATCTTTCACATCTTACTAAATCTAATCGGTATGGCATAATCGTAGCTCGAGGTGTCGCAATACCTGCGATATGCACATGCGAATCGACACACAGAGGGCGGTGTGTCGCGACGCATGCACTCCAGCCATGCAGCAAGCCATCTGGATGTGAGTGGTGTCCTCTTGCATGTGTTTGAGACATGCCTCACGACATGTGTGCAACATGTGTCGCCGCACATGCGACCGGAAGCATGCGGGCTGACATACAGTCGCTCGGGTGGTGCGATATTACTGGTCGAAGTTTTCTACAAATACCAGCACCCTCCCTTCAGTTTCATTCATACTTCTCACACCAAAATCACTTAAAGACGTGGCTTAGAGAGAGAGAGAGAAGTAGAAAAAGAAAGTAAAAGGTTGGAGCTATTTCGAGGGTTTTAGAGCATTTTCGAGATTAGTACTCTACCGGAAGTCCGAGGAAATCGTCCAGAAGCTAGAGGAGACTCTGTCCGAGTTCAGAACGGTCCATTCCAGCCATTCGAGATGTCAGCATTGGGTTTTGGCTAAGCTCTCTCCGATCGACAAGCTGCTAGAACACTGTGAGTGGTTTGTGTGAGTTCCACTTGGAACTTAGGGAAGATCGAGTATTCATATAGAGTAGAATGCTCACATTGTTGCATGATAGAGTCCTTAGGTTATTTATTAAACCGGACTCAGTTTAGCACGGCTAAGGTGAGATGAAATGGAATTAAGACTGAGATAATAACCTGACTAGGACTAGGATGATCGATTATAATTTAATTGTGATTGAGATGAGATGCATGTCTTGATTATTTACTACTTGGTTGATTAGTTATGGATTAGACATGCTTTTGTTTGCTTGGTAGTGATGATTGCTTGGTAGTGATTATTGTTTGTGCAGGGATTGTGGTAATGTTGTTGTCTAGGGGATTTTTGGCCATATAGGCCGATCTCCTAGTTGTGTTGTTGATACTACGGATCCTAAGCCATATAGGCTGGACTACGAGTATTGGTGGATAGTTGTCGTAGACTCCTATGTATTGTTTAGTTTTGGGTTGGAGTCTTGTCCCTTAGGTTTTTCCTAGGGATTGTGTGTCGAATGTTATGCCGATAGCAGGTGCGAAACCCGCCCATGCTAGGCATGTTTTGGGGTGGACTAGTGTTTCCTCGCCCTCGTATTCAGCGGGTTCAAGGAAACCCCTTATTTGCTGGATCGGGAAGACTCAGAGAGACGGGATCATGGCCTATGCTGAGTGATTACACGACGGTGTAATTTGGCAGTGACCCGAAGGACTGTGGGCTGTCGCGCGGTGACCCGAAGGACTGTGGGCCGCGGTCGGTTGAAAGTTCCTTCTTCTGGCCTTTGTGGTAGGGAGATAGGATATTGCTGATAAAGAGGAGGAACACGATGTCACCTGGGCCCGAGTTAGAGTGTTGTGTCGTGTTGAGTAGTCTTATATGTGTTGGGGGTTGTGGAACCCTCGAGTCATTGTTAGTACCGAGATACGGTGTTGTCTTTAATCGAGTCTTGATTGTTAGACTTGTAAGGGATCCATTTTAGTAGTTGGCCGTGTGGCCAAGGATTGTTATTAGATTAAGGTTGAGCATGTCGGTGTGTTTTTGGATTAGCCTTAAGCTTTGTTTATTGCGCTTAGGCTAAGTTGATTGTTATTTTGGGTTGTCGGGGCTAGCTACTAGGTTTAGGGTAGAGGTAGCCAGCTCACAGAGTGACCTTACGTTACTCACCCAACTCTCGTTGTCTTTTTTTGCAGGAGACCAGTTTGTAGAGGATTGGACGCATAGGCCACCCCGAGTAGATTTTCAGTGCATTTGGCTACGGTTTAATTCTTAAAACATTTTATGTTTCCATTGCTTTTATTTGGATTTGGGATCTCTAAAATATTTAAATGTTCTTAAAAACGTAGAATTGAATTTAAAAATGGGTCCAAATGATATTGGTTTAGTTCTAACCAACACAACGTTAGGTTTTGTACGGGTTAAAAAGCCTTAGGCCTTGATCTAACGGAACCGTTAACTTTGGGTAAGGGTTGCAAAGCCTTCAGCCTTATGTCAGTGGGACGTGTTAGTGGACGAACTGGTCTAGGTCGTAGAGTAAATTTTATGACTCTGACCTGATTGTCCCTAGCCCGTCATGTAGCGCTTCCGGACCATGGTGTTGGGTTGGACGGTCAGTCATGTTCTTGTTTGATTGTTCGCTGGCCGGTTGGCCTTTCATCTCCAACCCTTGGTTTGGATCGTCCGTCGGTCATGTTCTTGTTTGATTGTTGGCCGGTGGGTCGACCTATGCCTAGGACGGTTCGGGGGTGTTACAGAGGTGGTATTAGAGCATGGTTACGGTTATGCTCATTGGTTCCCGTTTTTTCAAACGTTTTCATAATTTTCGAGTCAAAAGGAGTCGCCAATGCACTCTCTAGGAAATCCGGTCGTGTCCAATCGTTGGGAAGGGGTTTGTTTGATTATAGTATTAGAATTTCGTCTAACCCATATATATTTTTGTAACTTTGATTCCATAGGTTTTTGCACTGGAGTGGTAGGGTGGATATTTGGAGTTATGGTGGATTTTGACGTTTTACCTAGTCCTACATTGGCAGACCTTTTTGCGCCCCAGAGTTTTGATCAGGTTGTGCCTGACATGATCACGACACCTATCATCATTTGTGATGATGAGTCAGACGATGTGGCGGTTCCAGCACCTATTATTATCATTTCGGAATATGACACCGAGTCAGATGATGATGTTCTGGAGATACCTTCAGTAGCGCCACCGAGCCCTATCACTATTTGGTCTACGGGCACTACAGGGGAGACACCTAGCTATGATCCTGCTGAGGATCATGGTCCTTCTCCTCCGACGCCAGAGGTAGGGATGCCATCTTGGTCCCCACCTTTAGAGGCATTTGAGCTACCATCTCCCCTATGTCACTGGGATTACCCGATCCCACTTATATACCGATGACTGATGAGCAGTACGAGCTTGAGACAGGATGGCTGACACTCTTTTATCAGCCTATGGAGTCTATTGGAGACAGTGAGGACGGCCCAACACCTTACTACCCAGACATGATGATTACCGATGACCCTTTTACTCAGCCAATCGAGTTACCCCACTATCAGCCTATCTTTGAGACCAGAGAGCCTCCACTTTCCACATGCGGAGGCAGCTACGATGGAGTTATCATTCCCGGAGATCATTATGACATTGGAGAGCCTTCCAGCTTTCCATATATGGAGACAGCCCGACAGAGTTACCATTACCCCAGACTACTTACGAGACCAGAGGACTATCGAGCTTTCTAGCTTATGCTCCCGGAGGATCAACTTATTTTGGAGACCCTTACTACTACTCAGTCCTCTTATGGACAAGGTAGCGAGATGTTCACTGGTGCCAAAGATGGATGTGGATCCTCACGGATACCCATATCATACTACGACTTATCTTGGAGGACTGATCTATACCCGAGGTGTTTTGTTGTGGAGCGATGGGGCACTTGACTGCCGTTTGTCCGAGATATGTGGAGTTGCTCGAAATACCCTACCTACCATGTGCATGACCTGCTGGGGGATCGACTGAGTGGGGCGCTGCCCCAACTGCGCTATGTTGCTTTATATATGGCGTCCTTAGACGCTTAGGGCCGGGTAAGTTTGGGTACTAACTTTTTGTTGTGATATAGCGGTGTATAGACTTTTGTGTGTGCTATGTGACGGCTATGTCCCTTTTGTTGTATTATATACCATCAGAGTTTAAAGGATGTTTTTTCTGTCAAGTATATGTATATTTGATGGAAGGATATGTTTGTAGTGAAAATGGTTATTAGTTTGCGTAATCTATTTAGTAATTATGTGACCATATATTTAAGTAGCATGTTCTTGTTTGATGTTTGCATATTGAGTTATGTGGTTTGCAAAATGAAAAATGGATTCGCTTGCATATTGTCTAACATAACATTTCACATGGTTGAAATATCACACCAATTGTA
>NW_026014239.1:0-41114 GCF_020379485.1 Brassica napus
AACCATGATATTGTAAGAACATATGCAACTTCCTAAATCTTCCAGTTGTCCATCTGAGTAGTTGAAGTTACCCATAGGATAAGCAACCCGTATAAATGGCAGAATCAGTCTCTTGCTCCAAACTGAATATGTATTCATGAAGCCACTTGAGATTAGCACCATGTTGATCTTTCCCAACTGAAAACGTTTCTAATGGCCTAGATCTCCATTTGTGTGTTCACTATCTTGTCTTGGGTTTCTTTCACCAGTGAGCTGGCCAACTCTAGATTTTTATGCAAAGTAATACAAATCTCTAGTACCTTGGCACGTTGATACTTTTTTGTAGAAAGCTTGCTCATAATCATCATATACCAAAGCTTCAGGTGTGCCTTCTTCCCAATCTTAAATACAGTACTTAGTCTGCTCCAATTCGTGTGTTGTGTCCCAAACCCACATCCTTGGTAGCTTGAAATATGGAGGTCGGAACAGTGATCCATAGAACTATAAGTGATGTATCGTGGAAACCAACATCTCTTAACTTCATGACATTTTCATCTTATAGCTCTTAACAGACAAGGAAACTTCAAACTTGTGTGTGTGTCTCCATAAGAGATGTTGAAGTATCGGCAAAGATCAGCAGCAGAATCAGATTTCAGTACCATTACTAACCATCTTCTATAACCAATGTTACTTCACATAGCTCCAGTAACCATACTGAGTGATGTGTACCATTCTCATCTCTGTCTTGGGGTTTCTGTTTATATTTAAAGTTCCAAAAACTTATCACACTTCTGGATGCTGCTTTCTTTTACCAAGAACAGAAGGTGTCTGATGCTGCCAAAATCGCTGCCTTGAAATCAGCCTGTTGGAACCATCGCCTCTTATCTTCTTATTTGGCGACAGAATGTGGTTGACCTTGTGGCACTTCCTCTGCTTCTCCAGACTTTGTACTCAGCAAAGACAGTTCTAGTTGCTTCTTTTCGGAATTGGCTAGAGTAACATCAACAAAGCTATCCAAATGTCGTGTGGACAAGCCACGAATAATGATATGACGACAGGTGAGAAGAAGATTAAGAAATTAGATTAGGTTCAATGGCTAAAATGCCTTGCATATATATACGGGTTACTGAATAACTAAACCAAACACCTATATATAATACTAGGGCAAACCCGCCCGTCCGTAGGGCGGGTGAATAATGAAATGACCAGGTTTTTATATTTTCAGCGGTGGGCTGCATTTAGGTGATATCTAGAGAGTGGTGGACTAATGTTAATGTGTTTAAGAGATATGATGTAGGTTTTTTTTTTACTTTGCCATTGGCAGAACATACTATATATTAATATTTGGATGTGGCAGTCAGAGTAAAAGAAAATGAGAGAATTTAATCTATTAATCGAGAGTCATTTTTTTATTTACAATATAAAAGTTTATGTTAGACCATTCGCTAAAACTAAATATCCTAAATTTACTCATATATAAATTTTTCTTAACAGAAAGAATAAATAATATACTTCTAAACAATAGGACATGATTATCCGAGTATTTAATAGGGTTTCTTAGTTTAATATAAATTAAAAAGGAAAATTCAAATTAACATAAATGCTGTTCATTTGGTCGACGCAGCCACCTGTGGCTGCGTCAATGTTTTCCGGAAAAGCTTGTTCGTTTCATTGACGCGGGTACCTGCGTCTGCGTCTGCGGCATAACGCAGCGTCATGTGTCTGACGCCGTAAAATCCTGCATCTGCGTCTGTTTTTGCGTCAACTTAACCTAATTAAAATTTTAACCCCCTAACCTAATTCATTATTTACAGAAATACCTAAAGTCTAATAGCCGCAGACGCAGCCTTCTCCCCATCGACGCAACCCTCTTCTCTCGATCTCAGACGCCTCTCAAGCTCTCTGTCTCGATCCCGACATCTCAAGCTCTCTCTCTCTCGAAGCTCTCTCTTATCCATATCTCTCGATCTCGAACCGAGCTCTCTCTCTCTCTCTCTCTCTCTCTCTCGATCTCGAACCCAACTCATCTCATCTCGAAGCTCTCTTCTCCATGGCATCTCATCTCGAAGCTCTCTTCTCCATAGCATCTCGAGCTCGGCCAAACCCATCTCTCTTTTCTTTCTCCATGAGGTAATTGTCTCTGTTCTAAAGCATTTTGGTTTCAAGCATCGTTGATTACTCTTTCTTCATTTCAAGAATAAGATTTGCCATTACTTTGATTCTTTGGTTCAACTAGAATGGACCAAACATCGTTGATTAAACGTGTTGTGTGTTTTTTTTTTCAGCACTTAAGTGTGTTCCGTGTTCAGCCTTGTCTCAAGTTCTCCGAAGCTTCTTCATCTCTCACTCTATCGTAAGGTTCGTCACTCACTCTAGCTATCATCCTCGTATAGAATCTGAAGCTGTGTGTTTGCTTTATATATGGCTCTCTACTTCTCTAGTCTTCTTAACGTTTGTGTTCATACGTTAAGAAAAATATAAATGTGTTTGTTTGCTTTGTTTTTTCTCAGCACATCGATCTCGAGCTCTCCCAAGCTTCGTCTCTCACTCTCAACATCTTCTAAAGCTCTCCAAGCTTTGTCTCTCACTCTCAACATCAGCTGTGTATGTGTGTCTCAAGCTCTCCCAAGCTTCGTCTGACTCTCCGTGCTCTTTCTCTCGATCTCTTCTTCCAACGCATCTAGAGCTTAAGGTAACTGTCTCTGGATTACTTGAGTTTTTTTTTTATTGGTTGTGAGTTCATATAAACGAGATGACAGCATAGATGATAACTTTATGTTCTCATTGCTTATTCTTTCTTTCTTTTTTTTTCTTTTATTCTCTGCTTGCAGGTCTCAGGCTCGCAAGCTCAAACCCTCTCTCAGGCTCACTCTCTCGATGGCAAAAGATGTAAGCTCAGACCTTTTCTTGTTTGCACTGTATGAAACTTGAGTTGTGTATAGAAATGTCTTTAGGTGTATTGAACTTGAGTTTGTGTATAGAAATGTCTTTAGGTGTATGGAACTTGAGTTTATGATTTTATAAATGGAACTTGCTGTATTGTTTTTGCTTTAGACTTGGACACCTGAGGAAACTAGGTATTTTTTCGAACTCTATGCGGAAGAGAGAAGAAATAAGGCTGGTATATCAATGAATAAAGTGGGGAAAGCAAACATTATGGAGGCGTTTGAACAGCGGTTTAAGAAGAATTTACCTGATTAGAGGCCCTACAAGAGCAAGTATGACACCAGTAGGAAGAAATACATTAAGATTAAGACGCTGACTCAAAATAGGACAGGGCTTGGGTTTGATGACATGGGAAGGATTGACATGTCAGATGATTGGTGGAGTGAACGCGAAAGGGTCAGTTTCACATTATTCTCTCTTCAGTTTTCACATTTTAGTATATAGCATAATGATGATAAACAGCTTATATTACATTTTTTTTCTCTGTTAATGACATTGCTATCACTAACTTACTCTTTCTTTTTTGCTGTATAGGAGTGTCCAGAGATTAGAAGATCTGTATGCAAAGAGATTAGTAATATGGATATGTTTGAAGCAGAATTTGGTGGTGTAGTAGTAACGGGAGCTGAAGGATGGAGCGCTCAACATGGAGAAGCCCAGTTTGAACTCTAGAGTGGGTGAAGATAATGGTGATGATGAAGCTGATTCTCAGCCAGCAGCAGAAACTCAAGCATTGGAGACAGAAACACAGCCACAAGCCCCACGCCAAACTCAGCCATCGACTCAGACTCATTCTGGAAGTTCAAGAGCAAAAAGAAGGCGTAAGTAGAAAGACATGGTTGTAGAAGCTTGTGTGAAACAGACTGGATCTCTTGAGGTGAAGAACAAGATAGCGGAACGGATGTTGGAGCGTCAAGAAGCTTTTAGTATTGAGAATGTGTTGGAGATATGTATGCTTTGCCTGAAGTGAGAGAGTGGTCTCCACTATATGAAGCAGCAATAGAAATTCTCATAGATAATGAAGGGAACCGAAGAGCTTTGTAACAATGAAGACAGATGAAGCTAAGATTAGGTTTCTGGAGCTTAGGACTAAGATAAAACGCGATGATGACTAGTATGGAATCTAAGATTAGTCTTCTTTTGTGTTCTTGATGGAACTAGTATAGAGCTTAGGACTAGTCTTCTTTGTGATCTTGCTGGAACTACTATGGAGTTTAGGACTAGTCATCTTTTGTGATCTTGCTGGTCTGATCTTTGTATGAGTCTTTTGTGATCTTGTTGGTTTGATCCTTGTATGAACTCTGCCTTTTGTCGCTTTATATATATGGTCTTTTTATGTTTCTTTACTTGCTGTATCCACATATTTATAAATATGTAAAACATGTTGGTCTTAGGATGATTTTATTATAGGTCATGTTTCTTGCCGTGTGTGCATTTTAATATACTTGCCGTGTGTGCATTTTAATATGTGTCATTTATATTAGGCTGTGTCTTGTATTGCTTTCATCGATCTCTACATATTGTTTTGGTGCTGATAATAATCTTATACATTGTTTTGTAGATGCTTGAAAGATGGATATTGCAAGATGAAGATGGAGATTATGATGATGAACTTGGTTTGTTTGATGCGCCTATTACTGAGAGATTGAGTCATAGAACAGATCGAGGAGCAGGAAGGCGTCATGTTCAACAACTTATGTTTGAATCTAATCAGCAATGTTATGACATTCTTCGCATGAATCAAAGGACGTTTGAAGCTTTGTGCAAGATGCTAGCTGAGCGATATGGATTGAAAGAGACTCACCATGTCTACCTTGAAGAATCTGTGGCGATGTTTTCTCGAGACTGTTGGTCAAGATAAGAAGAAGCGGGATATTGCTGCAAGGTATCAAAGGTCAGTGGATACAGTGCAAAGGAAGCTTGATGATGTCTTGAGTGCTATTCTCAAGTTTGTAGTGGATACATTAAGACCACAGGAAGGCGAGTTTGGAAGAGTAAATCATGTTTTGAGGAATGATGATCGGTATTGGCCTCATTTCAGAGATTGTATCGGAGCACTTGATGGAACGCATGTCCCAGTTCGCCCTCCAAGTCAAAATGCAGAAGCATACAGAGGCAGGAAGCAAGATCCTACAATGAATGTTCGTGCTATATGTAACTTCGATATGAAGTTCATATATGCATATGTCGGTGTACCTGGTAGAGCACATGATACAAAAATCTTGACTCATTGTGCGAGGAACGAGGCTTCTTTTCCACATCCTCCTCCTGAAAAATATTATCTAGTTGACTCCGGATATCCGACCAGGACAGGGTATCTTGGTCTGCATCGTAATATGCGATTTCATCTTGGTCAATTTGCTACAGGAGGACCACCAGTTAGTGCACGAGAGTTGTTTAACCGAAAGCATTCAGGTTTGCGATCAGTGATTGAGAGGACATTTGGAGTATGGAAAGCAAAATGGAGGATTTTAGATCGTAAGCATCCAAAGTATGGTCTGGTCAAGTGGATTAAGCTGGTGACAGCGACGATGGCGCTACACAACTTCATACGTGATTCACATCGGGAAGATCATGATTTTGTACAGTGGCAAAGTGGTGATGGTGGAGAAGGAGAAGAAGCTGATAGTGACGGTGATGAAGAAGAAGAAGAAGAAGAAGAAGAAGAAGATGATGGTGATGGTGGTGGTGGTGGACATATTGTAGATGAGCCAGCCGGTGATAGAGCGATGGAAGCTTTATGTGATAACATCACAAATGAATATGGTAGAGGTCGTTTACCGTTTTAAATGTTTTTTTTTGCTTATAACTTTGATGATCATTTATATGTGATATTTATTTAAGACTTAATATTTTTTTCTTTTATAATCAACTTAATGTATTAGCTTTTGTTTAGTGATAAATATTTTGAAGTATTATTTTTGTTTTAACTTAGCTTATAATTTATGATAAAAAAATATTTTTATATTCGTATATTTGACCAAAAATTTATATACCAAGTAACCATAATATTTTAATGGATGTAAATATATTTAAATTACATTTTTTTATTTAAAATACAATTTTACAAATGTTTTAAAATAAAATATGAAGAAATAAAAATGGCCGCAGCGTCTATCAAACGAACAACCCAAAAATCTGTTTCCTGCGTCGGCGTCGGCGTCGGCGTCAGCGTCAGCGTCAACTTCCTGCGTCTTCTGAACGAACAATAATCTGCGTCGGCGTCTACGAAACGAATAACAACTATTTTCATTGACGCTGAAGCCGACGCCAAAAACTGCGGCAACCAAACGAACATGACCATAAGCGACGTCTCTAAATTAGGGTACATAAGAGACGTCTCTTGTAAGCCACGTGTTAGGGTGATATCAGTTTTGTAGCTTCTTCAATGGCGTCTTCTTCAACTAGTCTCATCTCCTCCTCCTCCTCCTCCTCCTCCACTAGGATTCTTCTCCCAGCCAAGTCTTCGCTTCCATCTCTCTCCCTCTCTTTCCTTCCAGCTCTCTCCTCTCCTTCCGCACTCGCTTCTCTCCGGTTTGCTCGACCCTCTTCCCTCACCTCAATCTGCTCCACTTCTCGCCGGAGCTTCGCCAGACCGTAAGTTAATTATCTAAATGTCGATACTTTCTTCGTCGGTATGATTGGGTTCAGCCTCCATGAGCTTATCATAAGACTTGGCTCTTTTCCTTGGTCCTTAGCTTTATGTATCCAATTTTATTGGCGATTCATAGTCTCTGTAACTATGTTTTGTGTAGATTTCACTTAAAGTCCAGAACTTTATCGACATTTTGTTCATAGGATTGTTAGTTTTATTGGCTATTCACAGTTTCTTTTAACTCTGTTGTGTAGATTACAGTAAAATTCCAGAACTGCTTGTTTTTTGCACATGGAGAATCTATTGAGACGAACCTTTTTTATTTTTTGTATGGTCTGGAACAAAGTTGGAATGTTCCTTTCTTAGCTGTACTAGTACCTGCTTAAAACAAGAATAAAATTGTAAAGCTTTGTTGTGGTTTCTCTGAATGTTGAGCTGATTTTGGACGAGACTAATGGTGTGTGTGTGTATATGATAATCAAGCTTGTGGCATTGTAGTTTGGATAGACTGATTCAGTTCTTTCTTTGTTTTGATCTTTTTTTGCAGGAGCATCATGTCAAGACATGCGATGGTTTAGTTTCAGTTGTAGTCTATGGAGACCAAGAGAAGCCAGCATTGATCACTTACCCAGATGTAGCATTAAATTGTAAGAGTAGTGGTGAAATATATGCATTGGTTTATATTCACTTTCACATAACCTGATGTTAGATTGTTATGTTTGGCTAGACTTGTCTTGCTTCCAAGGACTGTTTCTCTGCCCTGAAGCAGTGTCTTTGCTCCTCCATAACTTCTGTCACGGAGTGGAGGAAGTCTTGTAGTTTTCTGTCTTGTTGTCTTGTAGCATTGGGAGTAAGCTAGTAGTTTTCTGTCGTGGAGGAAATCTTGTAGTTCTCGGTCATGTTTGATCACACACATATTCTCTCATTTTCAACCAACCAAGATCATCTTGTGTAGATATGTTTTTCATAAAATGTTTAATTTTTTTTAAGAACTCTTAATTAAGAGACTTGCATTGGAGATGGTAAATATTAAAATCTCTTAGCTATGTTTCTTAAGTCACTTTACTACTTAAAAACTATTAAAAAATAATTAAGACACCCTAATAAGAGCTTTGGGATAATGATGCTCTAACATTCCTAAGAAAAGCTAAATATATTCTTATGCTATTTTTTAATTGTTTATCATATTTAATCTAGACTAAATTATATGTATATATATATTACTAATTAGTTTTAAAATTAAATAGTACATTCCAGTTCTTTTATAAATTAATATTAATTTTTTTACTAAACAAAATAAATAATAATTTATCGGTTGTAAGATTTTATGTTTGATTTTTGTAATGAAAATAAAAACACCAAACTGAAATATGATATATTAAAATAAAATTATATTTTAAAAATATAATATAAATAATTTAATATAGTCACATACAAACATTTCAAGCATAAAATTTTTTAAACAAAAATTAATAAAATTTGTAATAATTAATGTAAAAGTAATGTTTAAATTAAACTATTAATATGATGTTGCATTTTTTTTTTTTAAAGTAGGTGATTAATATATGATTAGTACGATTTCATCAAAAAAAACATCAAATATAAACTTTCAAAATAATATTATATACTTAAAACTGATATTAAATATATATCTTTATAACTTATTTTATACTTTAAATATTATTTTTAATATATATATATATATATCTGCACGTACGTATGTGCGGATTCAAGTCTAGTTAAATATTAAAGTAGAGTTTGCTAGATCAATCTCATGAACATATTCGAAGTAAAAAAAAAAAAATTCTAAGTGGTATAAGTTTTTTGGTATTTATTAATCTCGCATCTTTTTTTCTTCATTGCTTAAAAGTTTGATCTGAGGGAAAACATTCATAGGTTTGCATAAACTTAAATCACTCGTATAAACGTTGAAGTCAAACGGAATTCAGAAGATGGTTAAGAAATTATTTATTTTAAAGAAACTTTACCAGATGCTACATATTTTAAAAATTGATGCCGAAACATGATTCAAACAGAAAATAGTGGGTAGAGAGACTTCATGATCTTCGCCTATGCGACCCGTGCCTTCTTGGCAACCTTGGAAATTGCTGTTGCGGGAGGCGTATTGGTGTGGACACCAGTTGAAGTAATTCCTATAGTTGGTGCTTCCTCACGGTCGTCACCATCAGTGTCCACCTTAGTAAGCACTGAGATATTCCCAGGCATATCATCGCCATGATCATCTTTGCCATCCTGTTAAGACCGTCACTCTTCATTATTCCCATACTACAAAAGGACCAGAATGGAATATAATTTAAAACATATATGGGCAACGAACTCAGAGAGTGGCAAACGGTCACGTTCGTTCAAGATGCGTGATATAGTGAAGGTTTGGTGATTGGCAGCGAAATTGTAGCTGCTTGCTCTGACCTGGAAGGTGCAAGTCTTGCCAACCATTTGTGCAATAAAAGGGGTAGCTGTGTGTCCTCTGGATTTCTCCCTCTCCAGCCTATGTGTCCAATTAATGAATTACAAATGAATAAATCAATAATTTGAGGATAATGGTGGATAATGATATGTGTTACGGTAGACACGTACCAAGATATGCATTTTCCCATTGAAATCAACAAATAGACTTTCAGCAATCTCATCATCAATAGTTGTTTCCACACGATACATAAAATAAAATGTTTAAAATGTATGTTAGTTGCTGATGTATGGGACCTCATTTTAGGGTCCAACATATCGAAGGAAACCAACTGCATTGGTGTTACTGCAGGTTGTCAAGTAAAAGATGAGACCGTCCGCTGAAGCTTCTTTGTACATCTGGAGCAAGAGACATAGCACCAGCCTTTATCCATATTAAATCTAGTGACCTTCATGGGGCAGACAAATTCAACCTCTACATTTTACATTAACAGAATCACATGCAAAATACAATCATACTAAAGATTATTGTACAACCTAAGGCTGGGAGTGAGGATAAACTCGTTTAGTTCAGCTATGGTCACAGGCTCAACCTTGGATTAACCGCTCAGCAGTGAAGCTGATGATGTGTTCCCAGTGTCTTGAGAGACCAGCCTGTAATGATGGACAGTAACCCGTCAGAGCATGTAGTGGATAAGTCATAGAACAAACCAAATCTGGACGTAAAAGTGAAAGAACTACCAAATACTTACTTGTAAAATAGGTTTCCTCTGCATTAGTCTCCTTGTCAAAATAAAGTTGTCTCCCAGATGTGGCATTCAGGAACAGACGCCTGCAAATCAATAGTGTTGTAAGTATTCCAAGAAGCATTAGGGTCGATCTTAGTTAAACAATACAGAGAATATGTGGCAGAGTACCTCTTACTATTGTAGGACTTATGCTAGCCGTCCAGGTGGCTGTGGAATGATACAACATCTGAGTCAAACATACTCAACGTCCTAGAAACATCACTCTGAGGAGAAAAACAGTGTAAGGAATGCTCAACATTTTTTTTTTTATATAGATGTGAGCTCAGCGATTATTCCTGAAAAGGATTAACATTTTAAGATCTTAAAGGTTGCAATGGTGAGTCTGTGTGAAACTGCTAGTAAGTGGATTACCTAGAAGCTGGGTATTTGTGTTGGCTAGGCCAAGCAGTGAGAAACTGCTAGTAAGTGGATTACCTAGAAGTTGGGTATTTGTGTTGGCTAGGCCAAGCAGCTGATTTTTGAGTTCGAAACCTGAAGTGTTCTTCTGGAATTGGGGAAACCGGTTCGGTTAACTAATAAAAACTGGTTGAATCACTCAACCATATCAATAGAGGAGAGTCCGACAGACTAAAATTTTGATTACACCTAGTGACATCAAAGCTGCTCAAAGAGAACATAGAACCCGCCTTTAAGTGCCGTCTGTAGGTAGTGAGATGGTGAACTTCCTGGCATGAATGTCGCCTGAAAATGAAAATAAAATAAAATAAGCAACAACAGGATTCGAAACCACTCCGAAAAAGGAAAAATTGAATTTCGCAAACATTTTTTGGATATATATGAGCCTAACGCCTCCGTGTGTTCAAAGACTACGATGGACATGAGTTTTAAGAACTGGGCAAAAGATTATTAAAAAAAAACTTAATCAACATCCGGATTCGAAACCATTTCCCAAAAATAAAAAAAAATGTTATTTGAAAACAACCGGATTTGGCAAAATACGAACGAAAGAACAGTTTGCTCTGAGAACATATTTTTGATAACTATGATCCTAAATGCTGTCGCGTGTTCAAACACTACGACGAACATGATTTGTTTTAGAACCAAGTTTCGATTGTTATAGGATTGGTGAGGATGATGATTATGGAACGAAGACTGCCCTTTAATAGGTAAAGTTTCACCGACTTGGAGAGAGTTACGAAGTATTGAATGAGATGGTGTGGGTCCAAGGAGTAAAGATGGCCGCAAATGGCGATGAGCCACTTAATCATGTAACGTATCATAGGCATTGAATCGGAGACGGAACGACACGAAGGAAACCAACAAAGAGATTTGATACAAAAAACCTCCTAGAACCTCCATGAGAGTTTGACCTAATCGGATTTTAAGAAATCGATTGAAGAAGACGATCTTTTACCCTTTCTTTTAACAGAGCAAATATTGTGTCTCGTAGCCCACAAATAAATAAAAGATGTTGCAGCCCAAAGAAAACCAAACAATTGGAGATCGAGGCCTATTAACAATACACGCAACAAAATAATCAAAACGAAAACTGAGGACATGTCAGCTCCTACGTGGAATCCGAGGTGGCCCACTGACAGGAGAGAGAACCATACCATACTTTATAATTAGATAGATAGATTGTTTAGGTCTATAACAAAATGACCAAACCCTTAATAACTAAACCAACCATCCTCTGAATTTATTTACCTACTCAGAACCCTCTGAATCATCATCCTCAATCTCTTCATCCCCAAACACTATCCCATCTTCCTCATCCTCTTCCTCTTCCTCTTCCTCAGAATTCACCCACCCCTCCGCCTCCATCTTTTCCTTAATTTTCTTAAACCTCGCCTGGAGGGTGCAATCTGAGACCCTGATCACACCACCACCTTCCATTACAGATGAATCCTTCATCTCTGCTTTATGACCTTCCTGAACCATAAAGACGTATCCAAAACTTTGGATGTGAAACAAAAGAGTTAGAATTAAAGATATCATTTTACAAGCGAGCGATCTTAATTAATTAAATACTAACACTGACCTTAAACAGCGACCGTTTTCATCTTTAGGAATAAAGATTTTCTTGATCCCACCGCACGAATCAAAATGTTTTGTTAGTTGAGCCTTGATATCTGATTCTGACTTTTCAGGATCAAGGCCTCTCACTAACAAAACAATCCGACTACAAGTTAGGGAAAAGGAAAGTTAAATGAGATAATATAAACTAACAAAACAATCCGACTACAAACAAAATGGAAGAAAGAGGCAATCTTACTGGTTCGCAGCACGTACAAGACGAATGGGAACTCCATTCACTTCTTCTCCAAAAAATAATAATGTTAGATAAGAACGAAATAGAAATAAAATATAGTAGACAATAACCCAATAGAAAAGAACTCGCCTCTTTCCTAGCTTGGAGAGATTTAAACCAAATTCGTGCCACCTTCATTGTTTCCCCTTCTTCAGGGTCTTCTTCAGGGTTTTCTTCAGGGTCTTCTTCTTCATCTTCACCCATTACGACATTAACCGCATTAAAGAGAATCTCTTAAGCTGACGCTGAGTCGTTTCTGGAGCCAAATTAGACGCTATAAGTTCTGTTGCATAGTAGAAGTCCTCTATCTCACTCTCTGAACTACTTGATTTTCCCACTCAGCAAAAGATGGTACAGCAAGAGGAGATTCAAGGACCCGCCGTTTTTTTGACTTCATTATAAACTCAGATGAAGGTTCTAACGACGGCAAACTGAAACCTTCCGAAACTTATTAGGGTAGAAGAAGGGGATACTCGTTTGAACTTTTAATTAAATGGGCCTAATTGATGGCAGGCCCACCACTAGCGACTAGAATTAAGTTTCAAAGTTCAATTTTATCATATCATGTCTCTCTAGTAACAAGGAAGAATGTATCATCTATCATCCATCTGTTCCAAGCCTATGCAAATAGGTTAAAGGCACTTACTTGTGATGGAAGAATGTATCATCCATCTGTTCGATTCCTTAGGAATCTTGCAGCACCTTAGAAAAGCCTTTGACCACTTAGACTCTGCTTGTAGAAAGCCTTAGACTCTGCTTCTTCACTCATCCTCATACCAATCTTACTGTACAACTGGAAACATCGAAATTTGATAAGAAGGGTATGTCTCCTGTGATGATTAGGCACACCAAGCTCCCCCAAGTTCCCTCTGAGAGCCATCGACCCGATGAAAAGAAAACCAAGCTTACTGTTTCCAGAATTCAAACACCTAATCATTCCAACAAGATCAAAAGGAGAGAAACTTACTTTTGTTGAGAATTCTCAGTTTGAAGCATATCTCTCTGGAGATTGAGAAAGTTGCTCAGATCTCTCCTTCGTCTCAACCACTCTTCTCGTTGGTCAAAGCGTCATCCCACCCATATCTTTCCCGATAACATTGTGTACACGTCACATAATGTTCGGTGGAGAAATTTAATTGTGGCATGTGACTTTTTTATATCTCACATACCCAAAAACGTCGAACCGAACCGATCTAAATTTTGGAATCGAACCGGATCCGAACTCAAACCGGTGTCCAAACACTGAACCTTAGTCAAGCTTGCTCGAGTTAGAAACATTAGAAGGACACTGTGATCTCTAAAAATTGATCTCAGGTATCCATTCGGATTCAGTTTAGATCTTTGTTTTTTGAGTTTTCAGAACAAAAGATTTAAGTTTTATTCTGATATTTATAATTTTCAGTTCGGATTTGGGGTATACATTTAAATTATGCTAAAAAAATTTAAAATCCAAATATACCTTAAAATCCACCAAAAATCAAAAACAAAAACTAGAACAACATATAAATTTATGTTGTGAATCAAGAGAAACAAGGAATCATTTGTTTTTATTATTGTCTCATACACAACAATAAATATATATATGAATACATAAACTAGGGTTTAGAACCTTCTCGAACATGGGCTTATAAGCTTACATGTACATCCACATAATAGTTCTTAACACTCCTCCTTGGATGTGCATTAAAAAAATATTTTCTAAAGCGCATAAGATGCTGTCTCATTAAAAACCTTACTAGAAAAATCCAGTGGGAAAAACCATTTTAAGGGAAAAAGAGTGCAACACGCATCTACTCCCCTTGATGAAAACATAACTTGAAATATATGAAACGATACAATCTCACATGAACAAACTTCTTCTTAGTTTTGGGCTTGGACCGGTTCACTTCTCTTGCCAGATTTGATACTCCTCACTGAAACTTGAATATCTTGATGAACGTAAGACAAAGTGACTTCAAACCACTTGGAAATAGAAGCTAACATCCATATCTAACTTTATGCACCTGTCTAGCTCCGATAAGATGTGAATATCGAGCCATATTTGGGATATCATTCAAACTATTATGAAACAGCTTGTACATGTCCCACGAAAAGAGACATATCTCGAGTTATATTATCTGTAATGACTTGATTTCAATTGGAGATGAAAGTAGACTCAAAGATCTTTCTCTGGACATCAAGTTCATATTTTAATTCCATATAGAAGGTCTTCTTTGATTGGAAAACTTCCGACCTTCGATTCTGTCTCACGAATGGAATGTGTCTTTGATTCTTTTTCAAGTATGATTGATCTTTGATCATTCTCTCCTGCTTCTTTCAATCTTAAAATACATTGAAATATTGATAGATCTTCATCTCTTAAGTGATAACATTCCTATTTAGGTATCTATCATTTGCGTGTTCTTTGTTGCCTCGTTAAAATTTTGACATGAAAAAACCCAATGAGACAAAATCCATGATAAGGAAAAAGAGTACAATCACGCACATCATCATATTTTCTCCCTGGAAGCATCATCTTTGGGAGAAGTATTCTCATCATACATATCATCCTTTTAAGAATTGCTATAAACATATTCTTACTGAATAAACTCGTTTGATTGTCAGATAATCTCTTGGACCATTGGACTTCTTGTCCACAACATTAATTTCACACAAAAGTTCATATCTTGGTCTATTTTGAATCCATGTCCAAATTTTCTTTAAAGACAATATTTTACACTTTCATATTGTACATACGAGTTATTCACCCTCTTCTTATAAAATTTACTAGTATGACCATTCTTCTTGTCATACAAAATCACATCTTTGAGTATTGAAAGAGATTAGTAAAATTTTCAATATTCTGGTACTTCATGACCAAGAATTGTTTCTTTTATATGCTCAATATACTCGCACGGTAATGTTCTCGAGAACTAGCACTTACTGGTTCTAGCCTCCCGGATCCTTATGGGGTTTAGTGCTTATTACAGTTTATATCCTTTTGGATCATTGACATAATTGTCATCCAGTGGCTTTCAATTCTTGCCAGACTAAAGAAACTTGAAAGTTGATGCTTCAACCACATGATGTGTTTCTTATAACAATTTAAGGTCTTTGTGAGAACCCTTGTGCAACAACTCTTTTGCATCTCACGGTTTTTCATCATCTCATTCATTCTTTCACATAAAGACTCATTTACATACCACTGGTTTACACCTTCAGGTGTATGGACTACTTGTCCAAATACTCTCTTTCCAAGAGATTTAATCCCACATCTATTGCTTATTTCCATCTTGGCCAATCATTTCTTTGTGTACACTTTTCAATAGATGGTTCATGATCCCCATTCTCATCAACTGCTACATTGCATGCATAAGTATTCATGACGCCGATTTGAAATTGGTTCCATATTGTTCTATACATAACATAGCTATTTAAGATTTCTTTATTCTCAGGTACCTGAATTTTTCTTGTCATGCTTTCTATCTCTTCTTGAGATCCTTAATATTTCATTCCTCGATTCTGCCATTCTCATTCGTGCTCCTTTTATTTTCCGAGGATTATTATATTTGGAACCGATAGGTCTAGCATGCTTCATGCGCTCTTTAGACTCATTATCAGTTTGATATAGTCCTTCTAGGACATCCATTTTAACTGGAGCATTTACAGCTGATACTTGTGACTTAGTCACTTTTGTAGGGCCAGTAAACGAGTCTGGCAACTCATATGTTAATCTTTGTAATAGAATTATCTTCATACATTTATTATGGACTTCTATTCACGCTCTTTAGTCCGAGGATCAATGATAATTCATTTAAACTCATTCATTTTCCAGCTGTTTATTTTATCCCCTTAATGTTGGATAGACTAACTTTGAGTCTTTACATAAATCTTATAAAATCTTCTAGATTTTATCATCAATGGAGATCATATCCAACATATTCATAACCTCCTTTGAGGTCCCATCTTCTAGCGATGTGGTGGAGCATCTAGAATATATACCACTTATCCAAATTTTCTAGATGGGGATCTTTGGTTCATGACTCAAAACCAATTTGATGGGGAGAACTATTCATTACTCTTTGGCATTATGCGATCAATGCTGCTGCATCTTACATATGAGCATTAGCTATAAGATGTTCATCATGTATTTCCATATGCATAATATAATCATCAAAGGCTTATTAATTCACGAGTATTACCAATTAGTCTCGCAAACATCAAGTTGCAGATCTATGACAAGGATACATGCGACCTTTTTGTCGATGTATTAATTATAAATATATAGTGGATGATCAGTCCACCTGTGGGTGATCAAGCCAACAAACATTGCCTTGTATAAATCGATTCCAAATCTATTTGACTGGTGAAAATTGAATTCTTATATTACCTTGTAAGCAAGCAGCACATTATTCATAAGAATTTTTTGGTTCTTCTAAGAATGTTCATATGATTATCTTTCACATCATTACTAAATCGGTATGGCATAATCGTAGCTCGAGGTGTCGCAATACCTGCGATATGCACATGCGAATCGACACACAGAGGGCGGTGTGTCGCGACGCATGCACTCCAGCCATGCAGCAAGCCATCTGGATGTGAGTGGTGTCCTCTTGCATGTGTTTGAGACATGCCTCACGACATGTGTGCAACATGTGTCGCCGCACATGCGACCGGAAGCATGCGGGCTGACATACAGTCGCTCGGGTGGTGCGATATTACTGGTCGAAGTTTTCTACAAATACCAGCACCCTCCCTTCAGTTTCATTCATACTTCTCACACCAAAATCACTTAAAGACGTGGCTTAGAGAGAGAGAGAGAAGTAGAAAAAGAAAGTAAAAGGTTTGGAGCTATTTCGAGGGTTTTAGAGCATTTTCGAGATTAGTTACTCTACCGGAAGTCCGAGGAAATCGTCCAGAAGCTAGAGGAGACTCTGTCCGAGTTCAGAACGGTCCATTCCAGCCCATTCGAGATGTCAGCATTGGGTTTTGGCTAAGCTCTCTCCGATCGACAAGCTGCTAGAACACTGTGAGTTGGTTTGTGTGAGTTCCACTTGGAACTTAGGGAAGATCGAGTATTCATATAGAGTAGAATGCTCACATTGTTGCATGATAGAGTCCTTAGGGTTATTTATTAAACCGGACTCAGTTTAGCACGGGCTAAGGTGAGATGAAATGGAATTAAGACTGAGATAATAACCTGACTAGGACTAGGATGATCGATTATAATTTAATTGTGATTGAGATGAGATGCATGTCTTGATTATTTACTACTTGGTTGATTAGTTATGGATTAGACATGCTTTTGTTTGCTTGGTAGTGATGATTGCTTGGTAGTGATTATTGTTTGTGCAGGGATTGTGGTAATGTTGTTGTCTAGGGGATTTTTGGCCATATAGGCCGATCTCCTAGTTGTGTTGTTGATACTACGGATCCTAAGCCATATAGGCTGGACTACGAGTATTGGTGGATAGTTGTCGTAGACTCCTATGTATTGTTTAGTTTTGGGTTGGAGTCTTGTCCCTTAGGTTTTTCCTAGGGATTGTGTGTCGAATGTTATGCCGATAGCAGGTGCGAAACCCGCCCATGCTAGGCATGTTTTGGGGTGGACTAGTGTTTCCTCGCCCTCGTATTCAGCGGGTTCAAGGAAACCCCTTATTTGCTGGATCGGGAAGACTCAGAGAGACGGGATCATGGCCTATGGCTGAGTGATTACACGACGGTGTAATTTGGCAGTGACCCGAAGGACTGTGGGCTGTCGCGCGGTGACCCGAAGGACTGTGGGCCGCGGTCGGTTGAAAGTTCCTTCTTCTGGCCTTTGTGGTAGGGAGATAGGATATTGCTGATAAAGAGGAGGAACACGATGTCACCTGGGCCCGAGTTAGAGTGTTGTGTCGTGTTGAGTAGTCTTATATGTGTTGGGGGTTGTGGAACCCTCGAGTCAGTGTTAGTACCGAGATACGGTGTTGTCTTTAATCGAGTCTTGATTGTTAGACTTGTAAGGGATCCATTTTAGTAGTTGGCCGTGTGGCCAAGGATTGTTATTAGATTAAGGTTGAGCATGTCGGTGTGTTTTTGGATTAGCCTTAAGCTTTGTTTATTGCGCTTAGGCTAAGTTGATTGTTATTTTGGGTTGTCGGGGCTAGCTACTAGGTTTAGGGTAGAGGTAGCCAGCTCACAGAGTGACCTTACGTTACTCACCCAACTCTCGTTGTCTTTTTTTGCAGGAGACCAGTTTGTAGAGGATTGGACGCATAGGCCACCGGAGTAGATTTTCAGTGCATTTGGCTACGGTTTAATTCTTAAAACATTTTATGTTTCCATTGCATTTTATTTGGATTTGGGATCTCTAAAATATTTAAATGTTCTTAAAAACGTAGAATTGAATTTAAAAATTAATGGGTCCAAATGATATTGGTTTAGTTCTAACCAACACAACGTTAGGTATTTGTACGGGTTAAAAAGCCTTAGGCCTTGATCTAACGGAACCGTTAACTTTGGGTAAGGGTTGCAAAGCCTTCAGCCTTATGTCAGTGGGACGTGTTAGTGGACGAACTGGTCTAGGTCGTAGAGTAAATTTTATGACTCTGACCTGATTGTCCCTAGCCCGTCATGTAGCGCTTCCGGACCATGGTGTTGGGTTGGACGGTCAGTCATGTTCTTGTTTGATTGTTCGCTGGCCGGTTGGCCTTTCATCTCCAACCCTTGGTTTGGATCGTCCGTCGGTCATGTTCTTGTTTGATTGTTGGCCGGTGGGTCGACCTATGCCTAGGACGGTTCGGGGGTGTTACAGAGGTGGTATTAGAGCATGGTTACGGTTATGCTCATTGGTTCCCGTGTTTTCAAACGTTTTCAATAATTTTCGAGTCAAAAGGAGTCGCCAATGCACTCTCTAGGAAATCCGGTCGTGTCCAATCGTTGGGAAGGGGTTTGTTTGATTATAGTATTAGAATTTCGTCTAACCCATATATATTTTTGTAACTTTGATTCCATAGGTTTTTGCACTGGAGTGGTAGGGTGGATATTTGGAGTTATGGTGGATTTTGACGTTTTACCTAGTCCTACATTGGCAGACCTTTTTGCGCCCCAGAGTTTTGATCAGGTTGTGCCTGACATGATCACGACACCTATCATCATTTGTGATGATGAGTCAGACGATGTGGCGGTTCCAGCACCTATTATTATCATTTCGGAATATGACACCGAGTCAGATGATGATGTTCTGGAGATACCTTCAGTAGCGCCACCGAGCCCTATCACTATTTGGTCTACGGGCACTACAGGGGAGACACCTAGCTATGATCCTGCTGAGGATCATGGTCCTTCTCCTCCGACGCCAGAGGTAGGGATGCCATCTTGGTCCCCACCTTTAGAGGCATTTGAGCTACCCATCTCCCCTATGTCACTGGGATTACCCGATCCCACTTATATACCGATGACTGATGAGCAGTACGAGCTTGAGACAGGATGGCTGACACTCTTTTATCAGCCTATGGAGTCTATTGGAGACAGTGAGGACGGCCCAACACCTTACTACCCAGACATGATGATTACCGATGACCCTTTTACTCAGCCAATCGAGTTACCCCACTATCAGCCTATCTTTGAGACCAGAGAGCCTTCCAGCTTTCCACATGCGGAGGCAGCTACGATGGAGTTATCATTCCCGGAGATCATATATGACATTGGAGAGCCTTCCAGCTTTCCATATATGGAGACAGCCACGACAGAGTTACCATTACCCCAGACTACTTACGAGACCAGAGGACTATCGAGCTTTCTAGCTTATGCTCCCGGAGGATCAACTTATTTTGGAGACCCTTACGCTACTCAGTCCTCTTATGGACAAGGTAGCGAGATGTTCACTGGTGCCAAAGATGGATATGTGGATCCTCACGGATACCCATATCATACTACGACTTATCTTGGAGGACTGATCTATACCCGAGGTGTTTTGTTTGTGGAGCGATGGGGCACTTGACTGCCGTTTGTCCGAGATATGTGGAGTTGCTCGAAATACCCTACCTACCATGTGCATGACCTGCTGGGGGATCGACGGAGTGGGGGCGCTGCCCCAACTGCGCTATGTTGCTTTATATATGGCGTCCTTAGACGCTTAGGGCCGGGTAAGTTTGGGTACTAACTTTTTGTTGTGATATAGCGGTGTATAGACTTTTGTTGTGCTATGTGACAGGCTATGTCCCTTTTGTTGTATTATATACCATCAGTAGTTATAAAGGATGTTTTTCTGTCAAGTATATGTATATTTGATGGAAGGATATGTTTTGTAGTGAAAATGGTTATTAGTTTGCGTAATCTATTTAGTAATTATGTGACCATATTATTTAAGTATGCATGTTCTTGTTTGATGTTGCATATTTGAGTTATGTGGTTTGCAAAATGAAAAATGGATATCGCTTGGACATATTGTCTAACATAACATTTACAGTGGTTGAAATATCACACAAATTGTTAGTATCATTGAAACCTTAGAATTTTAGACCGTCTTTTTAAGATTAGGTGGTGGAATCTAGAATGTCTGGATAGGATTGCTAGGTTGCCTGGATAGAATTGTTAGGTTGCTGGTTAACTTTGCAAGTTAGGTTGCTTGGTTAGTATTGCGATTAGTTAGCCTTGCGATAAGTTGTTTGGCTAGTAGATTGTTTGTATATTTGTTGGCTAACTTGCATATGAAGTGTTCTGTTAAGTTGCAGCTTGTATGTGTGTTTGTTGATCGAGACTTTAAGGGATGAAAACCTTAAAGTAAAGAGAGTTCAAGGCTAAAAACCCAAAACCCGAAAAGAAAGAGGAAAGAAAGATTTAGAGACTGGACCGTGGTATGGACTGGACGATGGACAGAGACAAGGCTTCACTTCATCAGTATTTGAGGAAGGAGAGTTTGAGAAGAGGAGTAGAGTCATGATGATATTTATCGAAAGGATAAAATGGTATCATCGGGATGAGGATGTTATAGCCCAGCGAACATTCAGCTGAAGAGTTACGAAGATAGTTGTGGAGACCTTGAGGAGAACACTCAAGGAACATCTGTAGACAGCATAAAAAGATTATGGAGACAAGTAGATTATGGATGAGCCATGGGAATTCGAGAGCAAAATAAAAAGGGTCAATCAAGAAGAATTATTGGAGAAGCATCAAGATGGAGCGACTCTAAAATTTCAAGTGAGACCCAAAGAAACCGAAAGAAAGGCGAGCTGGCGGTGAAGCACATTTTATGACCGAGACCACAAGACGAAGTCGTTCAAGAAGAGATCACCATCACAACATATCAAGGAGGAGTGTGCCCTGAAGCTGAGCATTTACGCAACAAAAATTCGAGGACGAATTCTATTAAGGGGAGAAGAACGTGATAACCCGCCCTTCGGGATAAAATGGTCGAGAGAGCAAAAATCAGAATCTGGAGCCGAGCATTTGGGAGTCTAAGTATAGGAGGAATGTTGAGTTTTGATCACATAAAACTTAACATGATTCAAACAAAAGAGAAGACTGGTCGAACATGAACTTGGTGGTCAAACCGGTAAAGATCGATCGGCAAATTTCGAAGAACGAGGTGGTCGAAGAATTGATTGCGAGGGAAATATGAGTCGAATAAGCTGCTCGACCATAGTTAGAAGATGTCTTAGATTGATCAGACGGACGTTTTGGAAGCATAACATTTTTGGAAGCACGACGTTTCAGAAGCTCGACGTTTTTGAAGACCCACGTTTCTTCATCACGAAGTTTTCGTATCAGTAAAATATTATTCTGGAGACATAATAAGTTGGAAGCAGGATGGGAATTATGCAGGACGGGAAGCAAGCACGACGGGATCAAAGCACGACGGAAAAACCCGAAGTTGGGCGAAAACCCTAATTTCGGTATTATGGAATTCTTCGAGGTAGCCGGAGGTTCGGGAAATATTTTTAGAGGATATCAGAATTCATCTGGAGTCTATTAAAAATATTTAGAGCATCAAAACGGGAGCGGAAAAATATTCGGGATTGATCGCGGGTCGAAAATATGCCGGAAGAGTCAAAAATCGCGTAAACCGACCAAGAAGCTCGAGGTGTCTCTATGCATATGGCCAGGACGTTCTGTCTAGAATATCAGCAGCTGAGTTTCAACAAAAGGAGGAGGTGTAGACGTGCATGGGCGCTGAACATGCAGCTTGACAAGTCGTAGCTCGAGGTGTCGCAATACCTGCGATATGCGCATGCGAATCGACACACAGAGGGCGGTACGTGGCGACGCATGCACTCCAGCCATGCATCAAGCCATCTGGACGTGAGTGGTGTCCTCTTGCATGTGTTTGAGACATGCCTCACGACATGTGTACACCATGTGTCTCCGCGCATGCAACTGGAAGCATGCGGGCTGACATACAGTCGCTCGGGTGGTGCGATACTGGTCGAAGTTTTCTATAAATACCAGCACCCTCCCTTCAGTTTCATTCATCCTTCTCACACCAAAATCACTTAAAGACGTGGTTTAGAGGGAGAGAGAAGTAGAAAAAGAAAGTAAAAGGTTTGGAGCTATTTCGAGGGTTTTAGGGCATTTTCGAGATCAGTTACTCTACCGGAAGTCCGAGGAAATCGTCCAGAAGCTAGAGGAGGCTCTGTCCGAGTTCAGAACGGTCCATTCCAGCCCATTCGAGATGTCAGCATTGGGTTTTGGCTAAACTCTCTCCGATCGACAAGCTGCTAGAACACTGTGAGTTGGTTTGTGTGAGTTCCACTTGGAACTTAGGGAAGATCGAGTATTCATATAGAGTAGAATGCTCACATTGTTGCATGATAGAGTCCTTAGGGTTATTTATTAAACCGGACTCAGTTTAGCATGGGCTAAGCTGAGATGAAATGGAATTAAGACTGAGATAATAACCTGACTAGGACTAGGATGATCGATTATAATTGAATTGAGATTGAGATGAGATGCATGTCTTGATTATTTACTACTTGGTTGATTAGTTATGGATTAAACATGCCTTAGTGATGATTGCTTGGTAGTGATTATTGCTTGTGCAGGGATTGTGGTAATGTTTTTGTCTAGGAGATTTTTGGCTATATAGGCCGATCTCCTAGTTGGGTTGTTGATACTACGGGTCCTAAGCCATATAGGCTGGACTACGAGTATTGGTGGATAGTTGTCGTAGACTCCTATGTATTGTTTAGTTTTGGGTTGGAGTCTTGTCCCTTAGGTTTTTCCTAGGGATTGTGTGTCGAATGTTATGCCGATAGCAGGTGCGAAACCTGCCCATGCTAGGCATGTTTTGGGGTGGACTAGTGTTTCCTCGCCCTCGTATTCAGCGGGTTCAAGGAAACCCCTTATTTGCTGGATCGGGAAGACTCAGAGAGATGGGATCATGGCCTATGACTGAGTGATTACACGACTGATGTTAAGAGTTTTCAAGGATCCTAAGACAAATGATGTAGTATGAAAGATTGTCGAACCAATTCTAAGGGATTTCAAGCACTGAGAATGCAAGTACTCACTTAATCTTAGTGCAACCGGTGATTTAAAAGATTTCTAAACTAATGATTAATGCTAATGCAGTTGCAGAATAATAAAAGCGATAAATGAAGTAACTTTCTTGACTAAGGGAAAAGAGAACTCATGGCATAAGGATTAGACCTTGGGTGATCAAGTTTCAAACTAAGGATGGCAAACGATCAATCAAACTATTAACCTTCAGCTTTGACACAGTTCTAAACAAGCTCTATGTCTAGATGAATGTTCATTTACTAACACATTTCAAACATCAAATGTCTTTGGTTGAATAATATAAAAGCAATCATTAGTAACAAGTCAAATGGCTATCTTAGCATCTCTAAGAACAAATGTCTTTGGCAAAGTATGCTAAAAGCTTAGAAGAGTTATCTCAGGCATTTAATCAAACACCTTCTGGCTGGAAAATGCTTAAAGATCAGCTTTTGAGAGGCCAACTCAGAAGATGCATTATGAATACTCTACTAGCAAGGACTAAGAATGATTATAAACTTGAACTAGATGTTTATCTACTTATCCCAATAAGACTATTCACTTAAACACAAAGAACCTATTCTTTTCCTTCAAACTTTTCATGCTCCCAAATCATAATCACAACACTCACCCCCCACCTATAGCTAGACAATAGAGTGCCTAATCTAGCAAGAATGAAGATCAAGCATTGTCGTTCCCGATACTCTCAACATTATGCACGTGTAAGACTTTCCGAAAAAGGCCTCACTCATCAAACAATGAAAGCTTAAAAGGAGGAAAGAGTTTTGGGAGTGGTCTACCACTCGAATTTGTCAAAAAGATTGACGTAAAGGATGTGACAACTCAAGTGTGTATAGCCATGACTCAGTACACAAGGGACCATGAGTAAGAAGCATTAAGTTCGTTCAGTTCAAATAAGGTTGTAGTCGGCTTCAAAGATTGAGTTTCCGCAACTAATGAGATTCATGAAGAGTTTTCAAGGCTCGAAACATACAAGGTTTTTGGAGAGATGCAATAGCTATTCGAGCGCGAGGTAGTGTTCTTTACAAGGCATTTTAAATCATTTCTCCCAATGCAAGTGAATGCAACCTATATGCTCTAGACGCTCATAAAAATGCAAGTGATGTAATCTATATGATTTTTTTTTATGCAAAAGAGTATGTATGCAAGACTCAATGCAAAACCACAAAGAAAACATGATCAAATACTTGGTACCTCCTCCAAACTTAAGTTACACAGTCTCTTTGTTGTCAAGTAGAGAGATATACCCAAAAGAAAGCTAATATGAAAAAAAAAATGAAATGGTATATACAAGGGAAAGTAATGAAGTACCTTCTACGGATAGTGAGTAGGGGCAGATGCCCCAGCATCATCGTCGTCAGGTGGGAATGTGGTGTAGTAACCACCTGGTGCTGAGCTGTAGCTTCCAAACCATGGCTGGCTCTGAACCTCGTCAATCTCGACCTCATTATCAGAAGAGACTAGGGATGGGGACTTGTTTCCTGAGGTGGAGGGTTCAATGGGTGGGTTCCTCCACTTGCGCTGGAGCTGTCTAGCAGTGAGGGGGAAACCAAGATCCGCAGGCTGAGGTGGAGGCTGGGGGACTGATGTGTTCGCGAAGACGAAGTCTGCTGAGCTACATCCAGCTATTCCTCCACTGGTCAAGACATCAACTACTTTCTTCATGAACTTGGCTGAAGTCTTTGCTTGCTTCTTCACAGTCTTGCTAAGCGCCTTGCACTTGTCTTTCAGCTTTTCTATCGTCATGTCTTGTGCTTTGTTCCATCTCTGAAGTCGACCAATATGCTCATGCGCATCACGAAGCGCACCAGGAGGAAGAACTCCAGCATATGGCTTGAAGTAGTAGCGCAGAGGTCCATAAACGGGTTCAGATGCTTTCGCAGCAGGTTCGTCATGTCTCGTCGAAGCACTCCTTTTCCTTGGTGCAACAATGGGACCGAGAGACCCGTGCTCTCCCAGAAAGTCTTCCTGGGAAATGTTGAAGCTGATAGCTCTAGGTCTCTCTAAGCTCGTCAGGTTCTTGTTTGGAAGAACCACTTCAACAGGCTTGCCTTTCAAGTAGTAGTAGTAGACGTAGTTCTTCCCATACATCCCGCTGAAATATGTGGCAATCCTCAAGTAAGTGACATCAATGAATCTAGGTCCTGCTGCGTCCTTTCCCAAGGGAACATTCATAAATTGAAGCAGTGGTGTGATCAACCCGCCAATTCCAACCTTCGGGCGCGAATCAGAGGTGTACCATGCCCAGTCTCTGTAGTGCTCGAGACGACTCACGAAGAAATTGACCATCCCAAAGGTAGCATAGATGCCGGTGCTTGGAAGAGGCAACACACCAGGGGCGGCGTAAAGTCGGATAGCCGGGCAGAGCAGTCACATATCTTCCTCGGTGACACTACCTGCTTCCTTCCGTGGATAGAATGCGTGGACGAGCATCTTATGGAGGTAGCGCACAGACGGATGCCGGATATGTGAGTTCTTGTCAGTCTCGGTAGAGTGCCTGTTTCTGGTGATCAACTTCTAAAGCTCGGTGGGGAGATTTTCGCATTTGGGAAGAGAGGAGTCTTCCACGTCTTGGAACCCCATGACTCTTCCATTGTCCTTGAAGTTCATGTTGTGGTCTCTCCCATTGATTTTGAACTTGATCTTGCCCCATCCTTGCCTCACATGCGGAGTGTTATGGTAAGTGACCTCAAGGGAAGACAAAAACTGACAGGAGACATCCTTGTAGACAGGGTAAGCCATGGTGAGGAGTTTTGGCATCTTCAAATGTCCCAGCATCGCCTCAATATCAAAATCAAGACCCAACTCCTTCAGCTTGTTGGAGTCCAAGTGGCCCCATTCAGCAAGTGTTCATACAGTTCTTCCACAGATGGAGTTTTCTCCATGTCCCTATCAACAGCAACTGCCTTCCCTTTTGACATCTTGGTTTTGTTTGTAGGAGTCTGCTCATCCTCACTTTCATCGTCACTCTCCTCATTAGTGGGAACTGCTACATTGTTCCCTGCCCTCTTCTCTTGCTCTTTTGATTTCTTTGCGGCCAAGGTTTGCTGTCGAGAAGTCTTCTGTGTCCCAGAGCTAGCTGGCTCGGAGGCTAAGGCTTTCCCTCTTAGTGCATACTCTTTTCTTTCAGCTTCTTGCTTCTCAGCATCCAACTTTCCCTTTGTTTTCTTAACCATCGGTACCTGAAAAATTCAAAACTTGAAAAGGGATAAGTAGATGGAAGCAAAGAAGATTAAGACTTTGTAAATGAAAATTGCAAGAGTAAACTCAACAAAAGAACTAGCAATTTAAGTCCAAGTTAACCCAATGCAACTATTTCACATATTTAGCACTAAGAAACCACGCTAAGAGCAAAGAATCACACTTCTCAATCTTATCAAAATATGAAAATTACAAGTTAAGTAAAATTCAATAATCAACCTGGTTCTAGAATGAGAAAATTCTTTAATCAAACTTTTAAACACCTTAACACACCAAGTTCACCCACCAACACACTCAATTAAGGTCAATTTCGAAAAGCCCCAAATTCATGAACTGTTGGGGTCGAAAACGGTTACGACGAAGTTAACATCCATATCCCCACAGAATACAAGTATGTCTTTCCGCAACAAATCATGCTCGGTCAAGAAAACGTCGCAGTGCATGTTCCCGAGATAAAACTTCGTCCGAATTCTATTTAGATCAAACATAAGCCATCGGAAACATACCCAGGCCAGCTACGGATAGGTCCGAGTATGACGATCAGAACACGGACGAACCAAGCTCGGTCATTACGCAACTACCGCACATGCACGATGTCTGGTCGCTACGTAGCGACCGAGTTCGAGTAAAGCTCGGTCGCTATGTAGCGACCGAGCGTCCGTCCCGCTCGGTCGCTACGTAGCGACCGAGCTTGAGCCAAGCTATGTCGCTACGTAGCAACCGAGCGTCCTCCCCGCTCGGTCGCTACGTAGCGACCGAGCGTCCGTTCCACTCGGTCACTACGTAGCGACCGAGCTCTTCCGAAACGTCGATACGACATTAGTCCATGCATTCTTGTCTACCCTTCGATGCTATCTCCCAAAGACCGTAGCGAACCCATTCCATGTTTCCCGCCATTCTAAGTCATCGATCAAACTTTACGGTAAAAACCGCGAAAAGTTTGTTCTTTATCGAAAGAAACCGTAATAAACGCTTCGAGTCAGAAGACGGCCCAAAGGGACCTAAGGCATGACTCGAGGCCCAACTTACGATTTCTTAACCAACAGCCCATATCCCGCATGACGGTTTACGCTTGGTTCGCAAGGAAAGATAAATGTCAAGTTTCCGCGAATAAATACGAAATTTTGAAGATAATTACAAAGATCGGAAAAAATGGAATATCTCCATTTTTATGCTATGACAGCTTAAGGGCAGAAGAGGAAAAGCGTAAACCGACCTAGGAACCACTATAGAAGTAGTCCTAGGCGAGAGGCATGGAGAGAGACTTTTTTCGGAGCAAACTTAGCACTTAGAGCGATTTAGGCATATTTCCGTTTTTGTTATTTCGAGCTGCGACTCAATTAGGTTTAGCCGTCTTTGGGTTGCTAGAACTAGGAATCTCGCCGACAGCTCTCGAGCCTAGGCTTATACCTTGTTGTAACGCTCAAACACGGATTCGGAACAAGATCTATTTTGCTCTCTTTTTACGATTTACGGACTTTGTCGTTGATATCTCGTGTTCTGATTGCTTAGCGTGTGGTATTAACAGATCTCCGAAGCTCAACACGAGTCCGAAGCCGACACTACGACTCAAATGGAACATCCGGAAGAGAACGCTGACCTGGCCACGGTCATCAGGATCAAGGCGGTCAGCACGGCGACAATCGCCGAGTAAAAACGCTCGCGGCATAAAATAGAACTACGAGATGGCTTGATCCTCGATAGAGGTACGTAGGCAGCTCGTCAAAAGATGAGTTCAGCTATCCCCCTCTCTAAAAAGGGGGGGGGGAGTGGGTGCGTATACTCGTATACTCCCACATAGGAAAAGATGCGTTATTGTAATCGAGTTTTTTAGAGATTTCAAAATTTTTTACTACAATATGCGTCGCTCCTTTTTAAGACACTTGCGCTTCAATTTACGCAAAAGTCTCAGAACACACTTAGAAAATCTACAAACGTTAAGACTCTTGTCAGCAGCCTCTTACGGCCCAAAATCGCAAAACAATCCCTCTTCAGCACCGAAAATATACGTATAGTCTTCGAAATAACTGCGAGACGTCGCCAAGTTAAAAGTCAAGACGATGCGAACAAATTGTCCGAACACGACCACAAAAACTTTACACTCCGTTCGCCGATTGGCCCCGACGAACACATCAGCCGTCTTAAACAAACGCAACTTAATCACTCTTTTGATCTTCCAACGTCCAACACAAGGACGAAAGCGCGCTACAAAAAAAATCCGAAATTTTGGTCTAGCACTTCCAGTTGGCTTAAAAATTGTCTCTGGAAAGATGCTCGATTCGTACCATACAAGTCATATAAGCTGAGAACCTATCGCGGACTTTAAATCGGTACGAATCAGGTAGAAATCACAACAGGAAAATCGATAGCCGGCTAGTCACCGCACAAACCTTAAAACCGAGAGTAAACCTAGGTCTTGCCCTAAACCCATCGCATTGGTCTCAGACATCTCAAAGACATGATATCTAAATGATACGAGATCCTAAAACATGTCTCTCCGTTCATATCTCAACGTTTCCGAAAGTTCGTAAGAATAAGTAATTTTTACGAAAACTCACGTCACGAACAAACCAACAGATTGAACGCCTCAACGAAGTTAAATATGAGAAGACAACTCATGTTTACTTCAAACCCACTCGAAACAAAGTAACTCAAACAAACATCCATTATATATAAACCGCATAGCGGTAGGGGTTCAAAGCCACCAGCGGCCAGTCCCGATAAAAATAAAAATGGTCAAAACAGGCCCATACAAAGTTCGAAGACCACACTCGGCCGGACATATATGAATGAAGGCCACACTTGGCCGCAAAATACTAGATAAGGGAAAAAATTCTTCCCGTCAAACACTCACCTCTCACAGATCAAAGTTAAAATTCCCGGACAAGGAAGCTCCGAATGTATCCGCAGGATAGTTCACTTCCTCATCACCGCCGGAAAACTCGGTCGTGGTATCTACGGTATCTGGAGAAACCGGGATGAGATCCCAGAATCCCTGAATCCTCCCGTCGATCAGAGAAATGAGCGTCTCGGCGTGAGCATGATCCTTCATGCCGCCCTTCATTAACTCCATCTCCCTCTCGAAAACGTAATCATCCGCCCGCGTCTTCCAAAGGCTCCCGACTGAACCGCGACACTCACGGAAGTCTCCCAGCAAATTGAAAGCATCCTTGAGGTTCCCGTACTCAACCTGGAATTGAGAGGCGCGAGTCTTCATCACCTCGACAATCTCCCTCTTGCCCTTCCGTTCCGCCCTACGAACAGCCCTGGCATGATCACGAGCGAGTTGAACATCTCGCGCCAACATCTCGTCTCGCATGCCGGCAAGATCCTTCTCCGCCTTCTCCGCTTTAAAGCGATAGATCATGGCTTCTCTATGGCTCGCCTCAATGGCCGATCCAAGCAAGTTCAAGCCCTGTAAAACCGATTGACACGATATAAGCAAAAAAAAATATATATATATATACACTTGAAACGATCGTCAAAAGTCTTAAAGCCTATACCCCGTTGATGATACGAGATCCTTCCGCGACGACTTTTGGCCTCCCCGACTTGTTCGTGGACGGAGAAGCATCAAAGCCCGAGGGAAGACCAGCGAAGAAATCATCAAAGTCCAGAATAGGGACCTCGCTCGTACCGCTTCCATCGCCGAAAGCAAGGTCCGGATCCCATCCTGGAAGCATGCAATCGTCCACCGAAAACTCCAGGTCTCCGAGGTAATTCAGCCTCGTTGCAACCATGGGAGCAGCGTCGGGACCTCGGTCATCGGGTTCGGAATCACTCCCTGTTTCCCCGCCCAAAGCAGGACTAGGATGCACAAACCTCAACGCCTTTCGAACTCTCTTCGGCGTAAAGGAAGTCCAGAGGAAAGGACCGTTCCTGAGCAGATCCCTCACTGCAATAATATCCTTAGGAAACGGAGCAAGGGGATTGATGAAGGTGCTGGATGCCAAGGGGATTCAGCTGGCTTATCGCCACCCCAAAACGATCCAACACACGAACGATAATTTCGGGAATCGGGAACCACAAACGACAGCGCACTACGAATGCTTCGTAAGAAGTAAAGTAACCCTCTGGGGGACTACTAGCGTGCTCTCCTTGACAAGGAACCCTGAACTCAACCGCATCCGAAATATGGTAGAACGACCGCATAACCTCGAGGAATTCGCTAGTACTCCTACTTGGTGCACCTTCCTCGACCGGGCGACGGTTCATGACCGGGAACGATTTCTCTTTGGGAAGCGTGATCGAACCATAACACGCCACCAACCATGCCTCGTTCTCGGCCGGGTCTACCGAATGAGGAACGAATTCCATCTTTGGCACACGGAGCTCTTCAGAAACGTTTGCGGGCATGAACCCTTTCTTGGAACTCCACTTCTTACTCGACATCTTGTGTTTTTCTTTTTTTATCAAGAAGGAAATGATAGAGAGGAAGAGAAAGAAGAAAGAATTTTTCAACAAACCTCTCTATGAGAATGAGTAAGTGTAAAGATTGTGAAGAAATTACCTCCCTTCTTATAGGCATGAGAAATTACAATTTACTTGCGGATTTTCGGACACGAACTTCGCCCAAATACACTAATCTCGTCCGAACTCGCCATACCGCACGTTGGGATCTCACTAGAAATTCACGATCCTTACGAGCTGGGGGGCTAACTATTAGGGTCGAAAACGGTTGCGACGAAGTTAATCTCCAAATCTCCGCAAAATACAAGTATGTCTTTTCGCAACAAATCATGCTCGGTCAAGAGAACGTCACAACGTATGTTCCCGAGATAAAGTTTTGTTTGAATTCTATTTAGATCAAACATAAGCCATCGGAAACATGTCCAGACCGGTTACTGATAGGTCCGAGTATGACGATCGGAACACGGACGGACCAAGCTCGGTCATTATGCTACTACCGCACATGCACGCTGTCCGGTCGCTACGTAGCGACCGAGCGTCTGTCCCGCTCGGTCGCTCGTAGCGACCGAGCGTCCGTTCCACTCGGTCGCTAAGTAGCGACCGAGCGTTCGTTCCGCTCGGTCACTACGCATCGACCGAGCGTCCGTTCTGCTCGATTGCTACGTAGCGACCGAGCTCTTCCGAAACGTCGATACGACATTAGTCCATACATTCTCATCTATCCTTTGATGCTATCTCCCGAAGACCGTAACGAACCCATTTCATGTTTCCCGCCATTCTAAGTCATCGATCAAACTTTACTGTAAAAAGTGGAAAGTTCATTCTTTATCGAAAGAAGCCGTAATAAACGCTTCCAGTCAGAAGACGGTCCAAAGGGACCTAAGACATGACTCGAGGCCCAACTTACTATTTCTTAACCAACAGCCCGTAAGCCGCATGACGGTTTACGCTTGGTTCGCAAGGAAAAATAAATGTCAAGTTTCCGCGGATAAATACGAAATTTTGAAGATAATTACGAAGATCAGAAAAAATGGAATATCTTCAATTTTATGCTATGGCGGCTTAAGGGCAGAAGAGGAAAAGCGTAAACCAACCTAGAAGCCAGTATATAAGGAGTCCTAGGCGAGAGGCATGGGGAGGACTTTTCTCAGAGCAAACTTAGCACTTGGAGCAATTATGCATATTTCCGTTTTTGTTATTCGAGCTGCGACTCAACTAGGTTATTGCCGTCTCGTAGCCCAGGCTCTTACCTTGTTGTAACGCTCAAACGCGAATTCGGAATAAGATCTACTTTGCTCTCTTTTCGATTTTTTATACTTTATCGTTGTTATTCTTGTGTTCTGATTGCTTGGCGTGTGGTATTTGCAGATATTTGGGACCTCTGGGAAATTAGGGCTTTCCTAGTTTTCTTATTTAAACGGAAATCGACAGTGCAAATTTCGGTTCCCACAATCCATCTCAAGAGCCTGGGTTTTGCATCTTTCTTGGCCAAAAGGTGTCTCAAAGCAGCATGATCTGTGTAGACAATGACTTTAGATCCCACCAAGTAGCTTCTGAACTTCTCAAAGGCAAAGACAATGGCTAGCATCTCCTTCTCTGTTGTGGCATACCTCATCTGAGCATCATTCAGGGTTTGGCTCGCGTAGTAGATCACATGGGTCTTGCCATCTTTCTTCTGCCCCAAAACAGCTCCCACAGCTCCCACAGCATAGTCACTAGCATCACACATGATCTCAAAGGGGAGATCCCAATCAGGTGGCTGGACAATTGGAGCACTGATGAGTTCACCTTTCAGCTTCTTGAAGGCTTCTAGACATTCAACATCAAAGCTGAAAGTGGCTTCTTTGCACAGCAGCCTGGTCAATGGTCTAGTGATCATGAAGAAGTCCTTGATGAATCTTCTGTAGAACCCAGCATGACCAAGAAAACTTCTGATGTCTTTCACTGTCTTTGGTGGGGCAAACCAACCATAACATCGATCTTAGCCTTATCCACCTCAATCCATTTCTCTGAAATCTTGTGTCCCAGCACAATCTCTTCCTTAACCATGAAGTGACACTTCTCCCAATTCAGCACAAGGTTGGTGTCTTCACATCTCTGTAGGACCCTGCACAAATTTGACAAACAAGCAGAAAACGAAGATCCGTAGACAGAGAAATCATCCATAAACACCTCCACAACATCCTCAATTAGATCAGAGAAGATTGACATCATGCACCTTTGAAAGGTGGCTGGAGCATTACATAGACCAAATGGCATTCTTCGATATGCGAAGGTACCATAAGGACATGTGAATGTCGTTTTCTCTTGATCATTGGGATGTATGGGGATTTGGAAGAACCCTGAATATCCATCAAGAAAGCAATAGAATGGGTGATTTGCAAGTCTCTCAAGCATCTGATCAATAAATGGTAATGGGAAATGATCTTTTCTAGATGCAGAGTTTAGCTTTCGGTAATCAATGCACATTCTATGACCTGTGATGGTTCTTGTTGGTATCAATTCATCCTTGTCATTTCTAATTACAGTGATACCACCTTTCTTTGGTACAACATGCACAGGAGATACCCATTTAGAATCTGAAATAAGGTAAATAACACCAGCATCTAAGAGTTTAAGAATCTCTTTCTTTACAACATCCTTCAGGTTAGGATTTAACCTTCTTTGATGCTCGATAGAAGTCATTGATTCATCCTCAAGATGTATCCTGTGCATGCACAAAGAGGGTGATATTCCTTTGATGTCATCAAGTGAGTAACCTATTGCTTTTCTAAATCTTTTAAGTGTTTTCAAAAGTTCAGATAGCTCAATTTCAGTAAGTTCACTACTCACAATGACATGATAAGTTTCATTAGGACCAAGGAATGCATACCTTACACCATGGGGGAGAGGTTTAAACTCCACTTTAGGCGCCTTAAGCTCGCTCCAGTCATCTTGTTTGGGTGTCCTCTTGTTGAGTGACTGAGGCTTCTTGATGAACCACTTGTGGCAGCTCCTCATACTGATCCTTACTAACAAACCCTTTGTGTGAATCCAGCATCATTCCATAGGCAATACTCTCCAGGTTCTCAATCACTTCAACCTCTCTCTCTATCGTCAAAGCATGCTGTAAAGGGTCTTCTAGTGACAACTCTTCAAGGAACTCATCAGCAAGGGCGTCCATCAAGTCAATGTAGAAGACTTGCCCTTGAATTGTTGGTTTCTTCATTACCTCCTTGATGTCAAAGTGGAGAATGTGCCCTTAACCCAAGTGGAGATCAATCTGGCCCTCTTTCACATTAGCAATAGCTCATGCTGTAGCTAAGAAAGGCCTTCCAAGGATTAAGGGATCTTGAGCTTCCTCACCCATCTCAAGCACCACAAATTCTGTAAGGATCTCATAGTTTCCAACCATCACGGGGAGGTCTTCCAAGATACCCACAGGGTACTTCACTAAACGATCAACCAATACCAGAGAAAGTCTACACTTCTTGTACTGAGTGAAACCAAGCTTCTTAGCAACAGATAAAGGCATCAAGCTGACACTAGCTCCCAAATCGCAGAGACATCTATCAAATACCATAGGTCCAAGAGCACAGGGTAATGTGAAGCATCCTGGATCGCCAAGCTTCTTTGGAACAACAAGCCTCTGGAAGATGGCACTGCACTCATGAGTGAGAATCATCATGCCCTCCATCTCTTTCTTCTTTGCAGCTACAGCATCTTTCAGAACTTGCTATATTGAGGAATCAGCATGAAAGCATCAATAACAGGCATTGTGACTTGAACTTCACTCATCTGCTTCTCAAATAGAGCTTTGTACTTCTCTAGCAGCTGCCTCTTGAATCTACCAGGGAATGGAAGTTTGGGTTCATAGGGAGGAGGAACAAAAGAATTCTCAGTTGCTGGAACAACAACTTCACCATCTTTCACTGTTTTCTTCTCTTCCCCCAACCTTTCCTTCACCTTTGACTTCCACAATCTTCTCCAAAATCTCATCATTGATCTTCTCATCAACAATCACCACTTCATCATCTATGTTAATGGCCACCCCCTCACTTTGTTTCTCAGCATCCTTGGTGAGAGCTCTATGAGGTAACTCCTTACCACTCCTGAGGGTGATAGCTTTCATGGTCTCTTTGGGGTTTTGCTCAGATTTTCCAGGTAAAGAACCTTGTTGGCGATTTTGGTGAGTGTTCATGGCAGCAAACTGGTTCTCCAAAACTTTGAACTTGTTGTTGAGATCATTGTATCTCCCATCAATCTTTGAGTGAAGGTTCTTCAACTCATAACCAACATGCTTCTCACTTCTAGTCTAAGACTCCAGGATTTGTTTCAGTAGGGCATCAGTGCTGCTTTCTTGAGGAGTAGAGGTAGAAGGATTAGCTTGTTGTTGGGAAGAATGGTGTCCTTTGTTGTTGAAACCATGAGGAGGGTTTTGTTGAGGCTGATAGCCTCCTTGCTGGTTGTTCCTAGGCTGATAACCACTCTGTTGAATGTTTGAATAGGATTTCTGTTGTTAGTTGTTGTACTGAAAGTTTGGCTCTTTTTTGTACCAGCTACCATTGTTGTTAATGAAGCACAACTCTTCTTGACCTTCCAAACCCTCAACCTCATGGACAACAGGTGGTGTCTCTTGGTTTGGGTTACCAACAAAGTTCAGCTGCTCTTGGGTGGATTTATCAGCAATGAGTATGTATATCTTATCCTGTAGAGCCTTTAACTCCTTCCTCGTCTGCTTGTCATCTGTTCTACTGCCTCTGCCGTGGTCTCCACTGTAGACTGCGTCACTTTTTACCATGTTGTCAACCAGCTCTTCTGCATCTTCCTCAGTTCTTCCCAAGAAGAACCCATTGCTAGCTGTATCCAATCTGGCTATGTACTTAGGAAGAGCACCCCTGTAGAATGTGCTCAGCAAGCTTTCCTTAGAGAAACCATGGTGTGGGCATTGAGCTTGGTATCCCTTGAATCTCTCCCAGGCTTCACTGAATCCTTTCAAGTTCTTCTGTTGAAAGCTGGAAATCTCATTTCTCAGCTTAGCAGTTCTTGAAGTAGAGAAAAACTTTTCCAAGAATGCTTTCTTTCAGTCATCCCAGGTGGTGATAGAGTCGCTGGGTAGAGACTTCTCCCACTGACGTGCCTTATCCCCCAAAGCGAAAGGGAATAACTTGCGCTTTAAGGCATCCTCGGACACACCATTGGTTTTTGACAACCCACAGTAGTTGTCGAACCTGTCCAATTGAGCAAATGGGTCCTCCAAAGCCAAGCCATGATACTTCTTGTTCTCGATCACGTTGAGGAGTCCTGATTTGATCTCAAAGTTGTTAGCTGTCACAGCCGGTGCTCGGATTCCCAGTCTATGACCATGAATGTTGGGGCGGTCATAAGTGCCAATGGGTCGAGTTGCTCGCTGTGGGTATTGTGGAATGTTGTTGGCTCCATTGGCGTTCGCATCATCTTGAGGTTGGTCTCCCATATTAATATCCAATCTCTGCAAGTGAGGCTGTTGCTCTTCTTCTCTTCTCTTTCTAGCACACTCTCTCTCTAAAGCTCTGATGTCTGCAACTCTGGGAACTAGGTTTGATGGACCCCTGCTCCTATGTTCCTACACCTGAAAGTAAAAGGGAGGTGAAGAAGGAGAATCAGTAACAAGAGAAAAAAATAAAAATGACTTAGTCTCAAGCAAGTGACTAAATCTCAATGTTCAAATCTACTCAGAATTTCGCAACGGCGCCAATTTGATGGTAAGAGTTTTCAAGGCTCCTAAGACAAATGATGTAGTATAAAAGATTGTCGAACCAATTCTAAGGGATTTCAAGCACTGAGAATGCAAGTACTCACTTAATCTTAGTGCAACCGGTGATTTAAAAGATTTCTAAACTAATGATTAATGCTAATGCAGAATAATAAAAGCGATAAATGAAGTAACTTTCTTGACTAAGGGAAAAGAGAACTCATGGGCATAAGGATTAGACCTTGGGTGATCAAGTTTCGAACTAAGGATGGCAAACGATCAATCAAACTATTAACCTTCAGCTTAGACACAGATCTAAACAAGCTCTATGTCTAGATGAATGTTCATTTACTAACACATTTCAAACATCAAATGTCTTTGGTTGAATAATGTGAAAGCAATCACTACTAACAAGTCAAATGGCTATCTTAGCATCTCTAACAACAAATGTCTTTGGCAAAGTATGCTAAAAGCTTAGAAGAGTTGTCTCAGGCATTTCATCAAACACCTTTTGGGTGGAAAATGCCTAAAGATCAGCTTTTGAAAGGCCAACTCAGAAGATGCATTATGAATGCTCTACTAGCAAGGACTAAGAATGATCTACACTAAAACATCCTAGCTCTAACCTAATCACCTTTAACTCCTTAACCCATGAATTCAAAAGGTGATTACTCACTAATCTCCATGATTTCTTTAAAACCCATATTGGATTTCAGATTAATCATGTAGAGAAATACAAAGAATTGATATGAAAACAACAGGATTGCAATAACAAAAATGATCAATTGAATCAAAGAGATAAACTTTCCAAGAGGTTTTTGGTGGTTTTTCTTAAGATAAAAAATAATCAGCCTCCAATGGCTTACAAAAGGTACTTAAACATAAGTTTAGAAAGTGTAAAACGTGCATAACAAATGACCAGAAGGCCCTTGATTAATCATAAGTTCGACCAAATAATTGAAGCGCAGCGACCTCGGCACGTCGCTCCGGGAGATCGCTCTGGGTGTTGGTAGCGGCCTCAGGTAGTCGCTGTGGGACGTCGCTCCCGGCATGTTCGTCGCTCTCAAATCGACATAACCCGAGCGACCTCGGGGTGTCGCTGTGGTGACCTCGCTCTGGGATCGACACAACCCGAGCGACCTCGGGGTGTCGCTGTGGTGACCTCGCTCTGGAATCGACAGAACCCGAGCGACCTCGGGGTGTCGCTGTGGTGACCTCGCTCTGGAGCTGGAGCGAGTTCATGGCGTCGCTCCGGAAGGGTCGCTCCCATGCACTGCTCGTCCAATGATCACCTTTATCACCTCTTTTGAGCTCCAAATACACCCAAATGTCTCCTAGAACTCCATGTGATACTCTAATATCTAATAAAGACTCATGTATGCAAAATGCAACCTAAACATGGCTAAATCCTAGTCTATATGATCAAAATGCACATGGGTGAATGGATAACACAATGGAAATATGCAAGATATCAACTCCCCCAAACTTGTTCTTTTACTTGTCCACAAGTGAACTTTCTAGAACTCATAGGGAGAGAGGTTTGAAGGTGGGAGCTCATAGCCAAAGAAACACATCTAGCACTCAATTCAACATCTAAATCCAACATGAGCACACTCTCTTATTACACTCTAGTTTCTCTAGGCATATCTCAACTTGTTTTGCCCTTACACTCATCATCAAGCATCTACACATTCAAATCAACCAACTCTCACATTCATTAAGCAATAAACATCAGGTGAATTCTTGCAAATGGTCAATTGGTCCAAATCATTTGGTTGGGTAAGGGAAGACTTTTTATTCAAATGAGTCAAGAGGTTCAAGATACATGATCTTTAATGTGGTTTACTCTCAAGACAAGTAGTCTTGACATTGCACATAATATATCTAAGAAAGGGATCAATTCATGCATACAATGCTCAATCTCCATTGTTATACCATTTTCCCAAACATACAAGTTACACAATCATTTCCCAATGTCAAACCCAACTCACATCTCTCACCAAAAGATGCTAAGAACATTTTTCACATAAAACTCTTTTTTTTTTTAAATCTACAAGGGATTTTTTTGTCTTTCACAATTTAAAAACATTTCTTAGCTCCTAACAATTTTGCTAGGCCCCTTTTTCTTTTTTTTTTTTTTTTTTTAAATTTTTTTTCTTTCTCTTTTTTATTTTATTTTTTGGGGCCTAGACTTTTCATAAACTTGAGCTATATGTTTATCTACTTATCCCAATAAGACTATTCACTTAAACACAAAGAGCCTATTCTTTCCTTCAAACTTTTCATGCTCCCAAATCATAATCAAAACACACACACACACCCCCCCTCCCCCCCCCCCCCCCCCACCCCACATATAGCTAGACAATAGAGTGCCTAATTTAGCAAGAATGAAGATCAAGCATTGTCGTTCCCGATACTCTCAACATTATGCACATGTAAGACTTTCCGAAAAAGGCCTCACTCATCAAACAATGAAAGCTTAAAAGGAGGAAAGGGTTTTGGGAGTGGTCTACCACTCGAGTTTGTCAAAAAGATTGGCGTAAAGGATGTGACAACTCAAGTGTGTATAGCCATGACTCAGTACACAAGGGACCATGAGCAAGAATCATTAAGTTCGTTCAGTTCAAATAAGGTTGTAGTTGGCTTCAAAGATTGAGTTTCAGCAACTAATGAGATTCAGGAAGAGTTTTCAAGGCTCCTAAGACAAATGATGTAGTATAAAAGATTGTCGAACCAATTCTAAGGGATTTCAAGCACTGAGAATGAAAGTACTCACTTAATCTAAGTGCAACCAGTGATTTAAAAGATTTCTAAACTAATGATTAATGCTAATGAAGTTGCAGAATAATAAAAGCGATAAATGAAGTAACTTTTTTGACTAAGGGAAAAGAGAACTCATGGGCATAGGGATTAGACATTGGGTGATCAAGTTTCGAACTAAGGATGGCAAACGATCAATCAAACTATTAACCTTCAGCTTAGACACAGTTCTAAACAAGCTCTATGTCTAGATGAATGTTCATTTACTAACACATTTCAAACATCAAATGTCTTTGGTTGAATAATATGAAAGCAATCATTACTAACAAGTCAAATGGTTATCTTAGCATCTCTAACAACAAATGTCTTTGGCAAAGTATGCTAAAAGCTTAGAAGAGAGTTGTCTCGGGCATTTCATCAAACACCTTTTGGGTGGAAAATGCCTAAAGATCAGCTTTTGAGAGGCCAACTCAGAAGATGCATTATGAATACTCTACTAGAAAGGACTAAGAATGATCTACACTAAAACATCCTAGCTCTAACCTAATCACCCTTAAACTCCCTAACCCATGAATTCAAAGGTGGTGATTACTCACTAATCTCCATGATTCCTCTTAAACTCATATTGGATTTCAGATTAATCATGTAGAGAAATAGAAAGAATCGATATGAAAACAACAGGATTGCAATAACAAAAATGATCAATTGAACCAAAGAGATGAACTTTCCAAGAGGTTTTTAGTGGTTTTTTCTTAAGATAAAAAAATATCAGCCTCAATGGCTTACAAAAAAGTACATAAACATAGGTTTAGAAAGTGTTAAAACATGCATAACAAATGACCAAAAGGCCCTTGATTAATCATCAGTTCAACAAATAATTGAAGCGCAGCGACCTCGGCACGTCGCTCCGGGAGGTCGCTCTGGTTGTTGGGAGCGACCTCAGGTAGTCGCTGTGGGACGTCGCTCCCGGCTTGTTCGTCGCTCTCAAATCGATACAACCCGAGCGACCTCGGGGGTGTCGTGTGTGACCTCGCTCTGGAGGCTGGAGCGAGTCATGGCGTAGCTCCGGAAGGGTCGCTCCCATGCACTGCTCGTCCAATGATCACCTTTATCACCTCTTTTGAGCTCCAAATGCCCCAATGTCTCCAAGAACTCCATGTGATACTCCAATACCTAATAAAGACTCATGTATGCAAAATGCAACATAAACATGGCTAAATCCTAGTCTATATGATCAAAATGCACATGGGGAATGGATAACACAATGACGGTGTCATTTGGCAGTGACCAAGGCTGTTGGGCTGTCGCGCGGTGACCCGAAGGACTGTGGGCAAGCGGCGGTTGAAAATTCCTTCTTCGCCTTTGGGGTAGGGAGATAGGAACACGATGTCACCAGGGCCCGAGTTAGAGTGTTGTGTCGGTTGAGTAGTCTATTTGTGTTGGGGATTGTGAGTGAACCCCGATCGGTCAGTTGGTTGTAAGGGACCGAGTACGGTGTGTTAATTAAGACGTCTTGATTGTTTAGCTACTTGTAAGGGATACTAGTTT
>NW_026014240.1:0-46939 GCF_020379485.1 Brassica napus
GTTCAAAGAGTAAAAAAACAAATCAACAGGACTTGCGCGCTTCCCTCAGAAAGTCGCATTCATCACACCTTCACCTGGCATCACGAACCGTCCATTATCCTCTTTCTTACGACATCTTTTAACGATTCGTTTTTAACCATCCTCTGCTCTCAAACAGACTCCTCATTTCTTCTCCTTCCAAGTGACTCTAATGCCTCATATACGGCGGGCGGCTACCACTTGGCTCGGCTACCGGCGCCTCCTAAGGCAATATGGATCATTTTCCAGCTCCCACGTGTGCTGCGTGTCACCACAACACTCAGCCAGCGGTTTCAAGAACAAGAGCAGCAGAAGCCGGGAACAAGAAAGCAAAATGGTGAATCTTTTTGGGAAGTGGTATAGTAATTCATATCTCTCTTTTTGATAACGTTTTTCGTCATAAAAACCTCCAAACCAAAAGGTAAATGGTCGCTAAAAAAATTGAAAGAAAGAACCAAATGATATCTAGTAAATATTTTTCATCCAGCTAGGATGATCTGACATCTCTGCTACATTTATGAAAACGAATTCCAATGCAAATTTGATAATCAGTATAGAATAACGTGGCACGTGACATCCCCTGGATCTCATAAATGAACAATGGTTTCTTAAAACCCCATCGATCTCTCTCTATATGTCAGTTTAGTGATCACGCAAACGCAAACGCAAACGCTATTACGTGGACACCTTTGTTTTTTATTCGCGTTTTGGCTTTCTAAAATTCTCTTTTTTTTTTTTTTTTTGGATATCTGACCAACGGGAAAGATTGCAGTTTCTCTCATTCACTCGCTTATCTTTTACACTGGAAAGCTCAGAAGCAAACGTGATTTTGAGCTTACTGGTGTAGTTAGTAGCACCAGCTTTTGAATCTTCTTCGTTTTTGGGGCTACGCCAAAGATAATCTCTCACTCACGTCAACGACTTCCTCATTGCAAAGGTTATTGTTAGTCTTATTTTCTTTGATTTGTGTTTTTCATTTTCTTCAAAATCATAAAATGGGGTCTCTGTTGATTTTCTCCAAAAGCTTACCTTTTTTTTTGTTCCGATAAAATTCACTTTCCCATTAAAAAGAAAGAGCCTTTGGATACGGTCAATGGCGGAACCGGGTCCCACAACCTAAACCGGTTTAAGGACTGGTTACGATAGCCGACACATTTTGCTTCGACCTACGTTTTTTTTGCTTTTCCTTAAAAGCAATGCCCTTTCTTCCTCTTCTTCCATCTCTTTTGGATATATCTAATCTAATTTTAATCTATCTCGTTTTACGGATTTGATTTTATGTTTTAGTGTTTGGTTCTTTACTCTTGTCTGATTCTTAACTTCGAAATGCTTCTTAACTCTTCTTGCTGGATTCACAATCTAGCATTTTTGAATGTTTGTTTGATTATAATATGAAGATTTGCCATTATTAAACAGTTTAAAAGTTATAAAAAAAGCTGTTTTTTGATGTAAAAATGGTTTTTAGAAAAGTATTTGAATGATTCTTCAACTTTGATACTATAATTGGTTGAAGGGTCACACTCAGATTTGCAATTCCGTTTCTTTCCTAAAGGTGGTTGGTCCATTTTCATTCCCATTTAATTATTCCTACTCTGGTTTTTCCCATTATTTGACTGTTTCTACTAATCAATCATTTCAATAATCACCATTATTGTAGTATACTATATTTTACTAATCCATATCCCTCATGATGCTTCATTGCTTCTTTCTTTTTGTGTATATATCCTTTTGTCTGCAACTTCCTTTTCTTGATACTACACTTCACTAAAAGAAGCTTGTTCTTTCTCCAACTACCACCACTTTTGTAGGGTAATGTATCTAATCCACTATATTGGCTCTCTTGTCTTGTTATGGTTTGCTCGTTGTTAGAACTAGTCGGCCAATTAGTGTCGGTTCTCCTGTTGTTGTGTCTTTTATCTAACCAACTTAACTATAGAGGGATGTAGAAAATTTGCAGAATTTAGATTAGTGGCAATGAGTCTTAAATGTTGATGTGACTACTTTTAGTGATTTGGGGGTTACTTGTATCATCTTCTAAGCTCTGGCCAGTTAAAGAACCGGAGTCTCTTTATTGTTGTTTTTGACCAGGTCATAGAATGTTTTTGTTTATGTTGATTATCTTGGAACTTTGTTTCTCAGTAGGTGCAACAGAGTTAGAATCTTTGGATGTCTGTTCACCAACCCATTTTTATTCACACCCCACTGTTGATTTACTCTTAAATTTCTATAATTTTTCAGCTCTCCTTGTAATCTGGTTCTTAATACAACGTATTTTGTTTCAGTTGAGTTTGCTTTGAGTAGAAGATTAAAACTGACATGAAGGTTTTCATCTATCTTCATATTAGAGCCCTTCTATCAACTACTCTCAGATATTAAACTATTTCTTTCTGCTGCAAGCAAATATAAATGAAGATGAAAGTGGAAACCGCACTTGTGATTCTCTCAGTCCTCATATCCATTCAGCTATGTTATGGAGGTTTAGTGTCTTACTTAATATTATTTCCAATAAGTGAAACCGGTGTGACTTGCAACTAAATAGATCAAGTTTCTGTTTGTAGGTGCTAGCAACTGGACGTGCACGTGCTTCTCTTCAGGCAACAAAACTGATATCTTGGAATCTAACTGTTCCACATCATGCAACTGCAGACCAGGTTGGCTTTCTGATTTTAGTTCCTAACTCTTCAACATCAAGTAACTGTTCAAGATTCTAGAGAAAACTAAGTTCTTGATCTTACCTAGCGGAGAGAGACCAATGGGTATGCTTGTGTCCGGCAAATGGATTTCCAATATATCCGGTACCGGTTCCAACTCTTCATGCTTCACTGCTTGCAACTGCTCTGCTGGTAGGTACCTTACTCTATGTTCTAGGGAAAGCTCAGTCACTATATCATAGCTATATCTCTTTTATGGTTTCCAGGACCTTTGAAGAAGCAATCTTTATCAAGGAAACTCCTTCTCGTCACACTAATCTTCTGCGTCGCAGTTACTTCAGTAGCCTTCCTTGCCTCCATGTTTTTACTACATTTATCGAAGGACCAGCAATGTTTCTGGACAAAGCCCTTCAGTCTCTTCAGACAGAGAATCTAGCTGGCACAGCTCTTCCAACTTAATAGCCCGTAAAAGCTCCATCTCACAACCCAAGATCAGCATCACCTCCTCACTCTCGGGATGTTTCTTTCAGAATGCTTCTTTGTTTTGTGTGAGTAAACCGGAAACAATCCACGGGATGATCTTCCAGTTCTCATACGGAGAGCTAGAGCAAGCGACCAATAAATTCTCCAGCAACAACGTTATAGGACACGGAGGAAGTAGCTGCGTTTACCGTGGACAGCTCAAAGACGGTAAAACCGCTGCGATCAAACGCTTAAATGCTCCTAAAGGAAACGACAACGACACTCTATTCTCAACAGAAGTACTACTAACCTCCTCTCCCCCTGCTTCTTGGTTGGATGGATTCCTATTTGATCAAGATTATGAAATGTCTTTGCAGGTTGAGTTGTTATCAAGACTCCATCATTACCATGTGGTTCCATTGATTGGATACTGTTCGGAGTTTCACGGCAAGCATGCGGAGAGGCTTCTGGTTTTTGAGTACATGTCTTACGGGAATCTGAGAGACTGCTTGGATGGAGAGCTGGGAGAGAAGATGACGTGGAACATCAGAATCTCTCTCGCTCTTGGAGCTGCAAGAGGGCTCGAGTATCTCCACGAAGCTGCTGCTCCAAGAATCTTGCACAGAGATGTTAAATCCACTAACATCCTCCTCGATGAGAATTGGCATGCTAAAGTAAGTGAAGAGCAAAGCTTTATTTGCTTCGGTGAGACCAAATGTGAACTTGAATAAACATTGTTTACAGATAACAGATCTTGGGATGGCTAAGTGTTTGAGCAGCGACGGTTTACAGAGCGGTTCAAGCTCTCCAACAATGGGACTGCAAGGAACGTTTGGCTACTTTGCACCTGAATACGCTATTGCAGGATGTGCTTCACCTATGTCAGATGTGTTCAGCTTCGGTGTTGTTCTACTCGAGCTTATAACCGGTAGAAAACCGATACAGAAGCCTAGCAACAACAAAGGAGAAGAAAGTCTTGTTATTTGGGTAAATTAAAAAACAGTACTACTAGTTTATAAATCTCTTTAACCAACAAAGTTATAAGTCTTTGAAACTTGGTGTTTCATAGGCTATGCCGCGTTTACAAGACAGTAAGAGGGTGATTGAGGAGCTGCCTGATCCCAGGCTTAACGGAAAGTTTGCTGAAGAAGAGATGCAGATAATGGCGTATCTTGCTAAAGAGTGCTTGCTTCTGGAGCCAGAAGCTAGGCCAACAATGAGAGAAGTTGTTCAGATTCTTTCTACCATCATGCCAGACACTTCCAGACGTAGAAACTTCCCCATCAATCATCTTTTTCCGGTAATGTTTTCTAACTAAACCTTCATTTAAGCGTTTAAAACAATCGAAACCTTAGTATTGGTTACATTTGTACCGGCAGAGTAATGAGAAGAAGAAGAAAAGCAAAGTAGGATGGTCAAGAGGTGGGAGCAGGACTGCAAAGGAAGAGGAGTCAGTGGATCTGACTGAGCCACGGTTCGAGTCCTTTGCCTGCCGAATGTTAAGCCGGTCTTGCTTGAACCATCTGCACATATTTAAAAGTACATAGAAAAACACAGAACAGAAAAAAACAACACTGAGCCATATCGCATGTGTGTAGATAAAAGCTCACTCTGGGAAACGGATAAAGCATTGAGGCTTGAGAGTTTTATTATATGTGTGTCAAGATTTGTTTTAAACTGTTGACTTTTAATTTATGATAGAATAAAATATTTTTAACAAAACTACAATATGTTATAGGTCAGATTCAGAATATGGGGGATTTTTCGAATATAACCTACAAATTGATTTGAAATGCAAAAATATATTCATATTCAATCAAATGCAAAACTAACTTTAATAAAACTGTTATTTACTCTTTATAACCAAACAAAAACTAGGAAATTATTTTACGATTTTATCTTTCGGAATACTACATTTAAAAGAAAGAAGTCTTCAAAATGTAGATTTCCTAATAATATTCTGAAGTCTACGTCGTAATTTGATCTAACATTTTTATTTTAAAAATGTATAACAAATAATTTGTGTGAAATTTATTGTAGATCATCAATGTGAGAACCAACATGAGGTATATAAATTAAAATTTAATAGGATTGAACAATTTAAAAGAATATATATATTAGTTTGGTAACCATGTGTTGGACAATGTTTATGGTTTGGGGAAAAAATGTTCAAAGATGTAACTATTGTTAGGATTAGATTCTTAGGGTTAGATTTTAGGGTTTTTTTGTTTTGTTTTTTGAATTAAATTATATATCAATGTCGAGTAGTTTATATTTACATATTGATACAATGATTAATAATTAAGAGTTTTCTGTTATCAAGTGGACATTTAGAGTTTGAAGTTTGCGGTTTATGGTCTGGTAGGCTTCAAATAAAGTCTTCTTGATTTTATGGTATACAACTAAAATTTGAAATTACAAAAATCAAAATGATATTGATTAATTTTAGTTTTTGTATGAATAAACTAAAATGGTAATCATCAAAATAATATTCAAAAATGTGAGATCATATATTAAAATTATTAAAACAATAAAGAATAAACAACAATAAAGAAATTATCATATGAGATTTCCAAAATATCTACTAAGTAGACTTACAACAACGTCTCACCTTGATTAAATGTATTTAACAGAATTTTTGCTTCAGATAAAATCCACTGGTAAACTAATCCAAAGCCTCATTTTCAAGATGATTGAGCTCAGAGAAGTTATATGTGGCCTTAGAAATAATTTCCTAACCAAAATTTGATTCGCGCATCCGCGCAAGTATTTATTTTTAATTTTTATGATTAATATTTGTTTTGCATAAAAGATACTGTATACTTTAAACATTTATATGTATTAAATAATTTTAAAAACATTTTTAAGCATACTAATTTTATTTTTTATATTGAATAATTTGATTTTGTTTTTCTGAATATACCATCCACATTTTTTATTCTTGTTTAAATAAATGACAAAAAGACAATTAATAGATCATTTCAGTATTTATGTCAAATTCGGTTCAGGTTTATGAGTTCGGTTTATTTGTCCATCTTTAAATTTTTTCGTGTTTATTAATTAATAACAAACACCCGTCCGCATTAATTAGTTAATTCACGTTTAACATAAAAAATAAACATTTGTTCGCATTAATTGTTTTTGTAATGTTTATTAATTTGTTATTTTTAATACGAATTAGTTTGAAAATCGATTTGGTATGTTTTGTGTTTTTAATGAAAAAGACTACAAATGATGAAATCTAGGAATGTAAAAACTTTTGAATTATGATAGTAAGAAAGTTAATGAAGTAGTTAGGATGAGTGAAAAATAAAAGTAAATATTGTAATAGCTCTTCAAAATAGGTAAGTTATGTTTTGTACTTCTATTTAATAGAATAAATGATCAAGGGGACTTCCATGGCATGTTTCTCATAGTGTACATATAGATATGGACAATTGGATATCACCACTCCTCAATTGGTTATCACCACATTTCCATTACTCATGCATCCAAGGTATATTTTTATTCATTTTTTTGGTGCAAATTGTAACGGCCCGATCCCTCTGCGTCCGACCGGGGTTATCGAAAGGGCGTTATGGACACGTTCTACTCATTTAGACAACCATACGTGCCCCGTTACTGGTCCCAAGAGTCGACAGACGCATAACCTTCTTTGAAATAATGTTCCACCCACATCCATATACTTCTACTTACAGTCCTGCGCACAGAGAAATGGAAAGGGAGGGATGAGCAACAAGTTACTCAGTGAAGCGACTCTAGACCAGCCTGCCCGCATGACACTCTATACTACTCTATGCGGGAACTAGGGCTGACTAGCCACTACAATCAGTTGATGCATCTTAACATTTCATATCATCATCATTTATTTCCACACATTCAATTCTATACATTTCTAACAACCTAGCGATAAAACAGTACAATGATCTCACTCATTGTCATACACGTCAAACCATAGACTTAACCGACTCGACATACAAGACCGACTCAATCTTATGACACCTTTAACACCCAGATACCCGACCATGAACTAAGGACTCTACAATGCACGTTTTTATATCCCGCCTCTCGCGGCTGGCTCATCTTTTCTCTTTTCTCCGTGGGTAGCTCTCGCTAGACTTCTACCCCATATTCTTGTGGATTCCACCACAGCTCCTATGGGTGCCTCCATATTCTTGTGGATTCCACCACAGCTCCTATGGATGCCTAGCGTAGAACTACTACCACACGTACTCCCTCTAGACTCTATATGATTTCCCAACCCATGCTTAACCTTAACATTATTCACTTATACATTCACTTATCCTTTCACATCCTTATTCACTTTCACTTATCCATTCTCATTCTCATTCACTTTCCTTTACACTTAGACTCGTACTTGAACTCATTCACTAGACGCCACCCGTTATTGGTGTCACACACAATACACATCACACTCAGGTTTCACTTACAGTATCAATAACAATCAGTAGTCATCTATCATCTCAGCATTCACTTCTTTCTAGCATCCTAGCTTTAATCACAAACCACTCATGGGACTAGACATCCAAACATACAAGTATCAATTACCAATCAATCATCACCACAACAACACAAGACAGTTCATTAAGTCCCGTTTAACAGTATGAGGGTTCTTATGCATCATGATCCATTCATCTATCAATCTAGTAATAACCATGTTCTATCATCCTAACTCTCAAACAGGGTCTAATCAAACCCTAACTCCAACATAAAGGAGTATACAGTACATGTGGGAACAAGATGGGTTCAAGACACTCCACCTTAGCCTAGATCTGGATCTAGAACAAGAGACAAAGGGGATGAGATCTGAACAGATCTGGAACAAGTAAACACGAGAGAGACGAGATCTGGTCACCACCACAACACCACACAGCCACCACCATCACCACACTCGGACGATCACCCCACCACCACTTGGACGACCACCACCACCACCGGCGGCTCAGCTTGCTCTCGGGGGACTCGCGGCGAGGAGAGAGGAAGAGATCCAAAGGAAAGAGAAAGGAGAGGGAGAGAAAGAGAGGCGTGAGAGAAGAAGAGAGAAAAGGAAAAGAGAAGCTTGACGGCTAGGGTTTCCTAGTCTCTCTAAATCTCTGCAGAGTTTCGCTCCAGTTTCAGAATGAGAGAAAAATGAGAGAAGACAACTTCATTTATAAAAAAAGGAGGGAACCCTAGGTCATTCACCCTAATGGGCTGCAGTCTTAACGGGTTTTCCTTAAAAAAATTGGGCTAGGAACCGGGTCGTTACACAAATGTTAAAAGTATTTTTTTATTCATAATACACATGAAATAATTCTATGTACAACTGAAAAGCCAATGTAACAAAAGTAAAATAGTGTTAATCAATATGATGGGAAGTTTCCCTTGTTTGCCTCTATTTCCTTTTCGTAGAAGGAAGAAGATATGATGATCACAAGCAAAAAAAAATGCTAACTCCTCCGATAGTTCAAAGTATGCGCTTCCTTTGTAAGCGTATGTTCGCATTTTCGTAGAGACAGGTAAACTGTCAAACGCAAGTACATTCACAAATAATCAACATACCTAGAATATATATTATTGTATTTGAATATATATATATATATAATGTATTATATAATGAAAGCATATTATAAAAATATAAACTGTAATACAAATTTGAAGTAGTTAGAAATCATTTTTGTTTCTAATATCCAAAAATTACACATGAAAATAGTGTTATCTTAAGATTTACTACAATCTTCAATTTCATTAACTCATATTTTTCTTATTTTTTCTCAAAGTTATCTAATATTTTCTAATTATTTGTTAATAAGTCTGATATTATTATGTTAAGTAACATTTGTTACTTCACATAATTAATCAACATTCCTCATTCAAATGGAGTAATTTTCATGATGCATACTAAAATGTATTACAACAATGTCCCTATACCATCTCCTAGACATTATTTGCGAAGTGATTTGCCACATTTCATCTTTACAATTACTTTTACAAAAAAATATATGACATGACAACTAAATTTGATGACATGACTAATGGTTAAATATGACATAGATAATTACATTTAATGTTGATATATTTTTGGTAGACTTTATAGAATATGACAATAACTGATACATTATATTAAAGTCGATTTATATTTTTGTAGTTTTTTTAGAATATGGTAATAACTCATAAATCATCACCAAATAAATATGTTCTAATATGAAATTATAAGTTTCGAAATATTATTTAATTTTATTTTTATATACAATTTTTATCACAAAATTTTTCTACAATTTTTATTTTTAAAAAATACAAATTTTTAATCGTATATCATTAGTTTCTTTTAAATATCTACAAATTTTATAAATATTATTTGGTTTTAATTTTTGATAACTATACAATTTTTTTATGAATTGTTTTAGTAATTTTATATAAGTTGATTTAATATATTTAACCAAAAAAGCAGATAGGAAATTTATCTAAGATTATAATTTTCAATATATACATATATATTCTTAAATATAATTTAAAATAAACAAAATGTTTTTTTTTCTTAACTTTATACTTAATTAAATTGAATTTATATTAATATAATTTAAATATAAAAGATTTATCACTGCACATGGTGCAGGAAAACACCTAGTTAACATACAAAAAATCATTATAGGCATATTATTATATCGTTTTGTCCTTTAGTGTAGATTTTGTAGTAGGGAAGAATTCATTTATTTTCATTCTGATCTCTCACCTTAAAATTTGAATGACTAATTTCAATATGATCTGCCTTAATGAATATTTAGATTTATGATAAATAAAAACTTTCAAAAATAGAAAGATTAGTCAATAGATACTTGTCAAATTAAAGAAAACTAATTTTGAAAACTAGAAAAAATATATATTCAGTGGTTTCGATAATCATCATTCACTAATTTTGAATACTATACAAGAGAATATATATCCGGTTGTTTCGATAAACATCATTGTTAGCGTCATTCCTTTCAACGGCACCTTCATGTCACCCAGTCTTTTTAATAAATTAACTAGATTTTGAAGCACGGGATAATTTTTTGTTGAAAATTTTATTTAATCATTTTTTCTCTTTATTTAAAGTAGACATGGAAATAAAATCATTAACCCGAAGTCCGAACTGAATCCAAACAAAAACTCAATCCTTATCCGGTCCAAAATATTAGAAATACCATAGTAGGTCTTGTAGGATGGCATAAAACATATCCAACTCGAAGTATTATTACTGAACCCGAAAGTGTAACCAAAAAATGAAAGTCCAAATTAATCACAAATATAAATATTTGATCATAAATATGTACTTCAAATATTTAATTATATATTTATTTTCAAGAATATCTAAAATAAGTATTTAAATTTTAAATTTAACTTCAGATATATTTAAACCAAACCAATATAATCTGAATCCGAACGATATAAAGTTACTTTATAGATTTTAGGACGTGATACAAATTAGAACCAAACTGATGTGCTATATCTGAACCCCATCCGTATTTACAATTTTTCCAGAATGAGACCTATAATGCGATATAAATTAGAAACAAAATTCATCAAATAAGGATAGATGAACGAAGCCTAACTTAAAATGTGGTTTATGTTTTGTTCAATTAGTATTATATTGATAAATATTTACATGTTAGTTGCAATAACCCGTAAAACTATAATCATAAAATGTTAATAATAACATGTTCCATCATATCATTAAATATTAATAGTAGCTAACTATTAATATCCATTTTATAAAATATATACATTTGATCAACTATATGTTAATCAACCCGTCTTTAAAGCGCAAAATTATTATTTATTATTATATAAATTATCTATAAGTCATTCAATCCGTATCATATTTGGTAACATATTGAATTTATTTTAATATTTTAATTTAAATATGTATATTAAATATGAAATTATTTATTATTTTATATATCTTACTTTAATATTTTGTTTTAATAAATCGAATTATGTTGTAAAATTTATGAATATATGTTATTATTTAAATTTATAATGTATAAAATGGTTAATAAATTGATTAAGTTACTTTATATTTATTAATTGGTGTAGTAATTTAATTATGAATATAAATATTATAGGAATGTTATTTTTTATTCTATAAATAAAAAATAAAATAATATTCGATTATAATTATAGTTAGTATTAATTATGAATTTTATTATTTAAAAGTAAATATTAAAAATAATTTATATTTACATTTTAAATAAAAAGGTCTTAACGATATTATTAAAATGCTGTCTTAGAAAAAGATAGTTAGGAATATCTTTTTAGATATTTTATTTTGAAATATTAAAATAATAGGTAAGATATGATATATATTTAATATTAATTAAGTTAGTTGTAGGAGAAAAAATAGAAAATTAAATAAATGTCATGATCCAACCTAGACTATTTGTAAGTAGATAAAAAGTGTTTATGTTTTAATAGTATTGATAATGTTTATTCATTGGTCCAATATTTTCGTTTGATATGACATATTTGATGTTTTGTTTGTGTAAAACCACATTAGTTAAGATTTTCTTTTATCTACGTAATCAACATATGGCTATTTATAATGACAATGATCATATAGATGTATTTATAAATCATGCTTCAGTATTTCAGTCTAATGTTTTGCATGAACTAAGAAAAACCGTAAATTTCTAAAAGCAAAAGAAATAATGTATTCAGATTTTTCCACAAGGTTTTCTTAGGTATATAAAACAAGGGAGTATAACCTATATGATAAAGGTTTTTTTTGTTTTTTTGCTAAATTTTGGCGAAGAACAAAAATTCGATCATATATGATATAGGTTTTGATTTAGGAAAGAAGATATGTTCCACCTAAATACACTCAGTCATACTATTTTAGAGTTTGTTCAACATATTTAAAGACCCGAAGAGCAATTAAAGGATATGTATTCTCAATAGTATAGCCCAAAGGCCACAAACACTTCAGTTGAGGCCCATACAACTAAACAACAAACATCTCCCAAGTTCATCTCGTCCTCTTCTAACGGTCGCAAAGGATCAGAGTTGGTGACGTCAAAAGGTGGTCATCGTACGGGTTTCACAGCTAAGGATTTATAGCTATCAAACCGTTTTGAAACCTTAGAATTGTGTGCTGTCAGAGGCTGAGCTGTCCTCTATCTTGTCTTATTCAAGCACACAATCTCCTCTTTATATTTTCTCTCTTGTAAGCGTGAAAGTCAAGCAGAAACAATCAATAAGAAAGTTATCTTCTTCATTTACTCTCTTCGTTTTCACCAAGTTTACATGGTATCAGAGCCATGGATGGTGATCCTCTTAATTCTCCTTTGACGATTACACACTGTGTGACACTCAAGCTCAACGACTCCAACTACTTGTCTTGGAAGTTTCAGTTTGAGCAGTTTCTTAATTCCCAATCACTTCTTGGTTATGTTACCGGCTAAATACCTAGACCACCACCAATCCTCGCTGTTCAAAATGAAGATCAAGTCACAGAGACACCAAATCCAGCTTACGCCAAATGGGTCCGCACCGATCAATGCGTCATGGCTTGGCTGGTTGGTTCTCTCTCCGAAGACGCCATCAAAAGCGTTTATGGTCTTCGTTCGTCGCAAGAACTCTGGTGTTATCTGGCTCAGAAATACAACAGAGTTTCCCCCACCCGAAAGCTAGATCTACGGAGTCGAATCTAGAGTACAAAGAAGGGCTCTCGTTCCCTCACTGAGTACCTCTCTGAGATAAAATCTCTCTGTGATCATCTGGCTTCCGTTGGCGCTCCTCTGTCTGAACAAGAGAAGATCTACGGTGTATTGCGAGGTCTGGGGAAAGAATATGAGTCCATCTCGACTGTCATCGAACATTCAATGGATGTCTTTCACGGACCAAACTTTGAAGACGTGGTGTTCAAGTTAATGGGTTTCAATGAAAAGTTTTCATCGTATGAAGCTCCTACTGAGACTGCTTGCATCAAGCCTTCTACTCCAATAGAGGTGGATGCTCTTCTCGCGGCCGTGGTCGTGGAGGTTATCGCGGAAGAGGTAACTACTCTACTCAAGGCAGAGGCTTTCCACAACAGATAAGTCAAGGCTCTTGTCGTGGTGCTCCCTCTGGTTCAAACAACCGTCCAACGTGTCAAATCTGCAACAAGTTTGGTCAGGCTGCGTACCGTTGTTACAAACGCTTCGACCACTCCTATCAGACAGAAGAGCTTCACAACGCTCTCACTGCTATGCATACTTCAGATCAAGCTCAACCTCAAAGAAATGATGGTATGTTGATTCTGGTGCTACGGCCCATATCACAAACAACCCTTCTCAGCTCCAATCTACTCAGGCCTACACAGGTGATGACTTGGTTCTGGTTGGTAACAGTGGGGTTTTGCCCATAAGTCAGATTGGTTCCGCGGTTCTGCCTAGTCTTCAAGGTAATCTCCCTTTAAAAGAGGTTCTTGTTTGTCCTGGCATCACTAAATCTTTGCTTTCAGTCTCAAAGCTTACGGCTGATTATCCTTGTTCCATTGAGTTCGATGCTGATAGTGTTGTTGTGAAGGACAAACAGACAAGGCAAATCCTAACCAAAGGAACTAGACAGAAGGACTCTACGTCTTGGAGAACCCGAAGTTTATGGCTTTCTATTCTCACAGACAGCAAACTGCAAGTGGTGATGTTGGCACCTGAGGCTAGGTCATCCTCACCAAGAAGTTCTCCAGCGTCTCTCAAGTAATAAAGCCGTAGTTATCAATAAGCCCAGTCTTCAGCTTTGTGAGGCGTGTCAACTGGGCAAGTCAAGTCGTTTACCATTCAGTAGTTCTGTTTTTGTAGCCACCAAACCCTTAGAGCGTGTTCATTGTGACCTTTGGGGGCCTTCTCCAGTGATTTCAACTCAAGGGTTTAGATATTATGCAGTATTTGTTGATCGTTACTCAAGATTCACGTGGTTATAACCCTTTGCGATTAAAATTTGATTTATTTTCTGCGTTTCTTCTTCACTTTCAGAACTTAGTAGAACGACAACTTGACGGTAAAATTAAAACATTCCAAAGTGATGGGGCGGTGAATTCACCAGCACTCAGTTTGCTGCTCATCTAACGTCGTGTGGTATCAAACATCACATGTCTTGTCCCCCACACCCCACAGCAGAACGATCTTCGGAGAAAAAGCACCGATATGTTACAGAACTTGGTTGTCGTTGATGTTTCAAAGTCGAGTTCCTCATCAACTGTGGGTAGAAGCCTTTCTGAATTCTGTTTACCTCAGTAACCTTCTCCCTTCCTCGGTTCTTCCGGAGCACAAGATTCCTTATTAAGTTCTTGTCGGTAAAGCTCTAGTGTATACGTCTCTGCGTGTCTTTGGGTGTAGCTGTTACCCGTTTGTTTGACCTTACAGTCAAAACAAGTTTGATCCGAAGAGTCTTCATTTGGTTATAATGAGAAGCACAAAGGGTATCACTGTCTACATCCACCCTCTGGAAGAGTTTATATTAGCAGGCATGTGCTGTTTGAGGAGAAAACCTTTCCTTACAAAAAGGAATACCAGTCCTTTCTACATTACTTGGATACGCTGTTGCTCTCTGCTTGGCAATCAGAATGTGAAAAGGTCTCCTCTCCTGTTGAGCCTGCTGTTGTTCCAGAAGAACCAGTACATCGAGTTCGACTACCTCAACCTCCAGCAAGCCCGGTTTCCACTCCTTCAACTGCCTCTATCTTTTCTGAAGAATACTTTCCACCCTTACCCACCCCTGAAGCATCACATGTTCCTGATATTCAGAATGTCCCTCCACCTGAGCCAGTACATCCAATGGTTACTAGAGCAAAAGACGGGATCCGAAAGCCTAACCCACGCTATGTCCTTCTCTCTGTTACGTCTCAATATCCTGAACCTAAGACAGTTGCTGCTGCTTTTAAAGACCCATACTGGACTAATGCAATGAGACACGAAAAGAACAATATGGACATCAGACATACATGGGACTTGGTTCCTCCTGATCCAAGTATCAAACCAATCAGTAGTGGATGGGTTCACAAGTCGAAATTGAATGCTGATGGTACCTTAAACAAGCGCAAGTCAAGACTAGTAGCTCGTGGAAACGAGCAGGAAAAGGCATATACTTTGTTGAGACATATAGTCCGGTGGTTAGAAGAACTACTATATGGTATGTGCTTCACGTTGCTGCTGTAAAAGGTTGGAAAATCAAACAGCTGGATGTAGAAAACGCCTTTCTACACGGTGATCTCAAAGAACCTGTCTTCATGAAACAACCACCTGGATTTGAAGATCCTGAGAAGCCTAACTACATTTGTAAGTTGAGAAAAGCCATCTATGGTCTTCGTCAGTCGCCTCGAGCGTGGTTCGATAAGTTCAGTATCTTCTTGATTGAGTTTGGCTTCAAGTGTACTCATGGAGACCCTTCTCTGTTTGTATATCTACATGGCGACGATGTGATATATCTCTTGCTCTACGTTGATGACATGTTACTCACAAGAAACAATGATAAACTGATAGAAAAGCTACTGGTTCATCTCAATACCACTTTCAGAATGAAAGACATGGGCCAGTTCACTATTTACTTGGCATTCAAGTGCAAGAAACTTCAGATGGCTTGTTTCTTTGCCAGGAAAAGTATACTACGGACCTGCTACTGAGTGCAGGAATGTCTGATTGTGCGCCAATGCCGACGCCCCTTCCGATGCAGCTAGACAAAGTCACTGGCCATGATCAACTTTTCTCGGAACCAACTTACTTTCGCAGTCTTGCAGGCAAGCTTCAGTACTTGACCTTGACAAGACCGGACATCCAGTTTGCTGTTAACTATGTATGCCAGAAGATGCATGCTCCGACGGTTGCAGACTTCTCCAACCTCAAGCGCATTATTCGTTACTTGAAAGGCACGTATCGATATGGATTGAACATAAATGCAAAGACCGGCTTTCTCCTCTATGGCTTCAGTGATAGTGATTGGGCTGGATGTCGTGAGACTAGACGTTCTACTAGTGGCCTGTGTACGTTCCTCGGTTCAAACATCATCTCCTGGTCCGCTAAAAGGCATCCTACTGTGTCGAGGTCTTCAACAGAAGCTTAGTATCGAACTCTCTCACTTACCGCTACAGAGCTCAAGTGGTTAGCATCTCTCCCTGATACACCTGAGTTGTTTTGTGACAACTTATCTGCCGTCTACTTGACTGCGAATCCAGCTATTCACAATCGCAGCAAGCACCTTGATATTGATTTTCACTATGTGCGTGAGAGAGTTGCACTCGGAGCTTTTGTAGTCAGTCATGTTCCAGCAGTGCTTCAACTTGCTGACATTTTTACGAAGCCTCTATCACAACAGCCTTTCTTCGCCTTGCGGGAAAACTTGGTGTTCGGGATGCTCCCACCACAAGTTTGAGGAGGTGTACGTATAAGCCCAAAGGCCACAAACACTTCGATTGAGGCCCATGCAACTAAACAACAAACATCTCCCAAGTTCATCTCGTCCTCTTCTAATGGTCACAAAGGATCAGAGTTGGTGAAGTCAAAAGGTGGTCATCGTACGGGTTTCACAACTAAGGATTTACAGCTATCAAACCATTTTGATACCTTAGGATTTGTGTGTGTCACAGGCTGAGCTGTCCTCTATCTTGTATGTATTCAAGCACACAATCTACTCTTTATATTTGCTTTCTTTGTAAGCGTGAAAGTCAAGCAGAAACAATCAATAAGAAAGTTATCTTCTTCATTTACTCTCTTCGTTTTCACCAAGTTTACAAATAGTGCCGTACCAAGTAAAGAAATTTGTAAACATTAGCTTATGTCAAAAAAAACTTTGTACAAGATTTATAGGGCATTATTTAGCTTGCACACTAAATCATTGGCATTATACTCCTCACTTATTTTCTACAATTATGACTTAAATGTTCATTTTGAAAATTATTTATGTATCCTATTTTTTTTTTTGTGTTATACATATGTTCATGTTTATTTATTTTGCCATAATAATTAATTTTTCTTTATCTTTATATGTTTTTTTTGCAGAAACTTCTTTATTATTAGAATTAAATGGTTACAAGAAAAATAGCATCATCATACAAACAAAGATGTACGAGCCGATAAACTGAAACCCCGATATATAGTTCAAGGGAAGATAAGCATAGAGACGTAAACTTTAAAAAAGTTTGATAAAATATTATTGCAAGACATTTATGTAATTTGTTAAGACGGTGACCTCAGCTACGAAGCGACAGACAACCGTCCAGTAAGAAGTACCAAATAAGGACGAGACTTCAAAAAGACTGATGGAAAATACAAAGAGCGACTTACACACCACACCGAACAAACCCAGCCACTAGGATACGAGACAGGAAGAGGAACAAATTAGAATCGACCTGCCCTGGTGCTAGAAAGCCACTGGAGCCGAACACCTACAAGGCTACAAGAGGATGAAGGAAGCTTAAGGGTTTAAAGAGATGTTAGACCGTTAGAGCGCTAGTCTTACCAATCTAATCTATCTGCACAAACATATGCTTTGTTCATAAGTTTTTATCGTCATATAAATTTGAATAATAAGAAATAATAATTGAATAGTAACATCTTTGGATAATCGAAGAAAGAGAAGGTGGGGGATATGTGATCAATCAAGAAAAGCCCATATGGCGTGTTCCCGTGGCCTCGCCACACCAAACCCCATTTATTCCAAATGAACCTGCAATTAATTGCCAACCCAAGCTTTGTCTATTTATTAATGTATTTTTGCCCTTAATGAAAATGAGCCTAATAAAAATGAAGATATATGCATTAAAATAATGCAAATTTCGTATAGTATCTTCCTATATGCTGACATAAAAACAATTCATATATTATTTTTGCAAGCTGTTCAGTTTTTGTTTATTTTCCTAAGACCCAATATTAAGAAAATGCACACGAAGTTATGCATTATGAAGATACATAAATGCCGTTAACTAGAATTCAAACTGATAAACATATATGTTAATGTTTATTAATTCATTTCCAATATATATATGAATTATAAAATGCATTTTCTTTAATTTATATTCATAGTTAATATGTATATTTGTGAATAATACCATGAATTGAAACTGCAAAATTGCATGTTTAAGCATACCAATTGGTGGAAGTTATTCCAACTTGTTTCTAGTTTTAAGAATGTCCTTTTGCTCAAAGATAACCTTTCGAGACTACATTGACCTATTCATATCATACGAATTTATTTAATGTCGCTATGATATTATTTTATACTTATAAAACATAAAGAAATGCAAATAGTCGTCCGTATGAAATTTCCAACCCCACTCCATTTCTTATTTTAAAATGAAATAAAATATAAAATTGAATAAAAATATTCTAATCCTATTACATTTTTCATTTCATAATAAACTTTACTCTATAAATAAAGTAATTTGTTTTTTGTTCATTACTCTATAAATAAGAGTAGTTTATTCCATAATAAATTTTACTCTGTAAATTGAGTAATTTGTCCGCGTTTGTGATCGGGTGGTCAAGGTGTTCCGTGGATCCCTAAAGGGACCCGAGTTCGAATTCGCACCACACCAGATTTTCACACGCGTGGCCACCGGGGCTTTCACATTCTCTCTCCGGGGAATAGTTTACCTTTTTTTTAATTTTAAGCTTATCACTTAAATGTAGTTTCAGATAAATAATACCTTAATTTGAATAGAAGACAAGGCTACAATGCAAATATAATATAACACTTACACGAGTAAATAACTCAGTGGGGTAACTTAAACAAATTAATTAAAACATAATCAAATGAATGGATGTGTTATGTACCAAGGTTGATGATAATATCTCAACAGAATCGTCGTCCATAGATTACATATTCCGGTGAAATAATCGTTTAGATTTAAAAAAAATAAGTAACATATGAAAACAAGTAAGAACCAAGATTTTGAAGTTAAATGGATGAATCATGAATTTAATGTTTATAAAGTAGACTGTCTCAACTCGAGAACAATTTCACACACAACACAAGTCGTATAGAGGTTGTTTGATTTCCTCACTTTAAAATGCTAGAAAGTATGTATTTAAGCTATATTACCGCTCTGAACCAAGATATCCAAAAGAAACAAGACAGCATAGTTTAAGAGTGAAGATGAAAAATAGTAAAAATATGTTTGAACACAAAAAGAGAGTAAAAATATATTAAGAAACTTGAAAGTCAAATGTAGTCCAATGCAGGAACTGGTACAAAACACATGGCCGGATTCGAAAACGAGTCAACTCCTCGGATCTTACAAACCTTACCAATCTAATTAAGTGGGAAGTGTATGTATATCACTACTATTCATAATACTTAACTCAATACCTAGTAAATAAATATATTTTCCATTCAGTATTTAATTTAACAAAATATTCTATCCCAAATAAAGTCAATACACAAATACTGAAGGAGTGATGAGTTTAGTTTACCCCCTACTTAGGTGATGAAGATATATACCATTTTGATGGTTAGTAATCACAAAAACTGGAAGATTAGTAGTCTAATCAACTATAGTTATCGATTTTTATCAGCTATAGTTGTTGGTTTATGATTATTGATATCTGGGAGAAAATAAATAATAACGTTTATTGAATTCTTTGTTAAAAACGTTAACCAATAACTATCAATCAACTTTGGTGAACAAAAACTTCGATTTTACACGCCTGTCAACTTGTTTGAATCTCGAAAACAATAACTCGTATTTTTTTAATTCAACAAAAATACAACTTGTTTGTTTTCTTTCTCATGGTCTGGCTTTGTACTTTATGTAAATAACTAAAGCCACAATAGCTACTTTAAACGGTATTTATTTATAAACTATAATCATGTGATCCGTACAAGAAAAAGCTCCACTTTGTCCACACCAATACAGTGGAAACGAACACTATATTCAAGTGAAACTCGCTCTCAAATACGAAGCTAAAGGTATCAATCTTTGTCTGAAGAAGAACACACCCAAGAAAAGAAGAAAACAAATCTGCACAAAGCATTGATGAACGAAGAACACTTCACGTTTCAGTGAGTCTCTCTCTTTTTTTTTCTCTATCTGTGAGTGTCCTTTTTGCTCGCATTTTCGTTGTTGTGGTCCTACTTGGTATTCTTACAGCTGTTTCGTTTTATGTTGTGTTATGTCGGTGCCTTAATTTCAACTTCCTTTTTTAGTTTTCACATGTCGACATTTTTTCCCCGTAAATAAGTCTATCATCTGTTGCAGGGTTTTGCGGTCTTGTTTTGCTTGTTACCTAAGCGACTCAAAAACTTTTCCCCTGTTTTCTTGCTCACTATTCGTCAATTTCTGAAACAGTTTCACATCTCATGAGTTTCCTCTTTTAATCACACAAAGCTCGTCTTCTTGCTCATCATTACTCGATACTATTAGATCTTTTGTGTACAGTTGTATATACAAACAAAAGTGTCTGTCTGATCCCAAAATATGGGTTTAGTTTTCTTCCCTATGTTTCTGGAAATTTAATATCCCCAAGTTGATATTCTTGTGGCTTAAATGGGTTTTTCTCCATTGATAAAGTAAAGCTTGATTCACGGTTCATTACACCTGTAAAGTTTTGAGACTTCTCGTGTTGTTAAAGAGAAAAAGCAATGGGTTATGGTAACTCAAGATCTGTGAGGTTAGTACTTGTCAATAAGACTGACTCTTTTTCAATATCATATGAATCTATTACAAAAAAGTAAATATATATATATATATATATATATTTTTAAACATCATATGAATTTCTTTCTTCTTTCCTAAAACTGTAACATTTGTTTATAGATTTGAAGAAGATTCAGAAGTAACAAAGCCACAAGCTGTACATGAAGAAACTGCGGAAAAGCTCAAGTTCAAAATCAATGGAGCTCAAATCTCTCCTAGAAAAAATGTAAAGAAGATGACTAGAGGGAAGTCTTTTAAAGCTAAAGTACTCTCCAGAGTGTTCACTGAGGATCTTGGGAGAGTTAAAAACAAAATCCTCGATCCTCGTGGACAAACAATAAGAAGATGGAACAAGCTCTTTCTCATAGCATGTTTGGTTTCTCTGTTCGTGGATCCTCTGTTTTTCTTCTTACCGGTCATGAGAAAAGAGGCTTGTATCACAATTGGAATCAGACTCGAAGTTGTTCTCACGGTTATTAGATCTTTGGCTGATGCTTTCTACATCGCTCAGATTGTTATACGGTTTAGAACGGCTTACATCGCCCCATCTTCTCGTGTATTCGGTAGAGGAGAGCTTGTGATTGATTCAAGAAAGATTGCTTGGAGATATCTCAACAAAAGCTTCTGGATTCATTTGGTTGCTGCTTTGCCTTTACCTCAGGTATAATGATTCTTATGTATCCTCCAGCTTTTAAGTGATTCATGATTATATTTAACTCTTGAGTAATCTTTGTTTGTTACATTTTTCAGGTGTTGATTTGGATAGTAATCCCAAATCTAAGAGGCTCACCAATGACAAACACCAAGAACACTCTTAGATTCATCATCATATTCCAGTATGTTCCAAGGATGTTCCTTATATTCCCTCTCTCTCGCCAGATCATTAAAGCCACTGGTGTTGTAACTGAGACTGCTTGGGCAGGAGCTGCCTACAACCTCATGCTATATATGCTAGCAAGCCATGTAAGTGGCTCAACTCTTAGCTATAAGGTTTATTATATTTAGCCTAGGACTGAAGGTAGTACAGAAAGAGAAGTTTGTGAGATATTGGTATTAATAGAGCCAATCCTCGACATTGACATAGCGAAATGAAACATTCACCTATGGTCAACAAAAACTACTCCATCTGTTTCATCCGTTTCATTTTAAATGTAGTTGTAGACTTAAAAAATCTGTTTTATTATAAGTGTCGTTTATATTTTCAAAGCAACGTTTGATAGTTTTTCCACTTTATATCTTTATCTTTCAGCTTATTTATTAACAAAAACAAATAAAACAATGTATTACTCAAGGGTATTATATACAATTTAATGATTTTCTTAATATGGGTGAGTAAATCGTAAATGACGTAATATGAAACGAAATGAATGGAGTAGTAGTTATATATATTTTATCCGGCCTTTAAACGATTAAGAAAAATATATGTTTAATAATTGTTTCAAGGTCCATAAATCTTAGGGCCGGGTCGGCCCTAATGGTATATAAGAGTTTTATAAGATTGGGTTAAGAGTTGAGACTTGAGAGTCTCTCATAAATCAAGTCTATTCATTCCAGGTTTTAGGCGCTTGTTGGTACTTGCTTGCAGTAGAGAGGCAAGAGGCTTGCTGGAGACACGCTTGCAACATCGAGAAACCGATATGTCAATACAGATTCTTCGAGTGCAGAAGGCTTGAAGATCCTCAAAGGAACTCGTGGTTCGAGTGGAGCAACATAACAACTATATGCAAACCTGGAACTAGGTTTTACGAGTTTGGTATATACGGAGATGCAGTAACTTCGACTGTTACTTCGTCAAACTTCATAAACAAGTACTTTTACTGTCTCTGGTGGGGACTGAAGAACCTCAGGTGAGATTCAAACACCATTACAATATAGTTTTAACACCATTTTAGACATTAACTTGCCTTTGTTGTTCTTCAGTTCCTTGGGACAAAATCTATCCACGAGCACTTACGTTGGCGAGATTATCTTCGCTGTTGTCATGGCGTCTCTAGGACTTGTTCTCTTTGCCTTGCTTATTGGAAATATGCAAGTGAGTGAATCAAAACCTAGGACTTACTTGTAACACACGTCATATAGTTTAATCATAAAATTTCACTTTCTTGCAGACATATTTACAGTCGACAACCATGAGACTTGAAGAATGGAGGATAAGGAGGACAGATACAGAGCAATGGATGCACCATAGGCAGCTTCCTCCAGAGCTAAGACAAGCCGTGAGAAAATATGATCAATACAAGTGGTTAGCTACACGAGGAGTCGATGAAGAAGCTTTATTGATAAGTCTTCCTCTTGATCTCCGAAGAGATATCAAACGCCATCTATGTTTTGATCTTGTTCGACGTGTAAGCCTACTTCATTCTTGATCTACTTAGTTTCTCAACTTCTTGTTTTTTTTATGATTTCTTGCTCAACACGTTAGGTTCCGCTGTTCGATCAAATGGACGAAAGAATGCTTGACGCGATCAGCGAGAGGCTAAAACCGGCTTTATGCACTGAAGGTACGTTTCTTGTGAGAGAAGGCGACCCAGTTAACGAAATGCTCTTCATAATCAGAGGCCATCTTGATTCTTACACAACAAATGGAGGCAGAACCGGGTTCTTCAACTCTTGTCTCATAGGACCAGGAGATTTCTGCGCGGCGAGGAGTTGCTTACTTGGGCGTTAGATCCTCGCCCCGTTGTGATCTTACACCGTCTTCCACACGCACCGTCAAAGCCATTTACGAGGTTGAAGCCTTTGCTTTGAGAGCTGATGATTTGATGTTCGTGGCTACACAGTTTAGGAGATTACATAGTAAGCAGTTGAAACATAAGTTTAGGTTTTACTCTCATCAATGGAGAACTTGGGCGGCTTGTTTCATACAGGCTGCTTGGAGACGGCACAAGAAGAGGAAGTATGCGACTGAGCTGAGGGTTAAAGAGGAGTTTCAATGTATGTTTGAGACGGCCTCGATGGTTAGGCTAAACAGTGGGAAGTTTACTCGTAGTGGGTCGGATTCTGGTATGGTATCTTCGATTCAGAAACCAGTAGAACCGGATTTTTCTAGGGAATGAAATTGATATATGATGGCTTTGGAATCTTTTTTTTTGTATAATTAATGTGTATTATTAACTGTAGCTCTTTTAATCGTTTGAAAATGTTATTAAGTTGTTTGAGCACCTAAGGTGAGATATGTCGAGCAATGCTGTTTGCTTTCAGGTTTTCTAGTTCAATTTGACAATTAACAAGATCCTCTCGTATCATTGGGTTATATGCTCAGTACAAGTGCGATAGCTTGGCCATACTTCAACCTTCAAGAAAAATCTTCCGAATCCACCTCAATTATGACATCATTAGGATGTAAATCTTGGTAGCTTTGAAGCGTACATTTCCCACATCTTAGTTCTGCAATGGTTCTATTTGGCTAGCATGTAAAACCGTCCCTAGCATGAATAGAACGCACCATTACTATCTCTAGCAAGCAAAGGCTCCACCTAAATTATAACTTTTAAATTATTATTTTTTTTACCAGCAAATTCAATATGTCGGATAAATAAACACTAAATTTTTAGAAATGAGAAAATGAGCTTAACTGGTCTGTCAAATAAAGAGGAAATATTAAAATATCTGAATGGTTGTTAGCGGAATAAACTTAACTAAATATTTTTTTCAGCATAAACACAACACACACACCCCTAAGCTGAACGAGATTTGTTAAAAGATCATAAGAAAATGATAATTTTCTTGGAGACTACGGATGATATCACATGAAGATATGGAAGCACACGGAAGATACTTGTTACGAAGCTGCACCCGAGTTTGTGGAAGCATAGTTTCTTTTTGAAAGAGCTATTGTAACCTAAACAAATCAGTTGTAACCACTTTCTGTACCTCAACGCCTGCACTTCCTCAGAACTGCCCCTAGTAACTGCACTTGGAAGATGTTTTTCTTTTGGTAGAATACCCAAAATAAGCATTAAAAATACAAAAGTTTTTTGGGAAAATGTTAAATTTATAAAATACAAAAGTTGTCATAAAATAATGACCATGAAAATTAATGAAAAAACTGTAGACAGTAAGGCTATTTTGTCTTACGGCATATCTAACTAATCAATTAAGAGTCTTTCACTTGTTGATTCATGTCATTGGATGCAAGATCAACTAAATTATGCAATAGCTTGAGAGAGATGCAACAAACATCCCCTATATAACTTTTTTTTACAACACATCCCCTATATATCAATAGAAAAACATTTAAAAAATTGTAACTTTAAATTTGTATTAATTAAAAAAAAGTCTTGTTTAGGTGTCACTTAATTAGGATGTTAATTTGGCTTATGTGGCAACATAAGAATCAATTGAAAAATTAGTAAGTCCAAAATTCAATTGCTAGGAAAAATTATATTAATCCAAACATAAATGTATATGATATGATAAACTTAATACTCGGTGATCTCATTAAATGAGATTTTTTTAAATGGCTCAAGGCTGATTTATATTGTGATCCAACATAATAATTTTTTATAAGTGTAAGATATGCTTTTAGTCTGTATTATTTGGACAGCAATTTAAATCAAAGTTTGCTATATATTATGGCCTAAGTATTGCATGATTTTGCTATAAATCGGAAACTAATGGTTTTTTTTAGTGTTGGTTTTTTTATTAATAGCAAAGAGACGCTTTGATAAAAAATAGCAAAGAACGCAACTATTCAAAAAAAATTTGTTAATAAAAGAAAAAAATATATTGTTCGGTTCTCAGGCTTTCCTCACCTACATAAATTTATATAAAGAGTTATACAGAAATTAAGTTATTTTTTATTACCAAATGAACTTATATATCAAATATTTTTCCTTGCAACACAATTCTTTAAAGCTTATATTATGAAATTTATATTGAAGATTAAGAAAAAGCTATAGAAAAACATTAATAATGACCTTTCGTAGTAGTTAATGATATATATTACGTTAACCTAACTTTCATCATATACAAAGTATCGGTTGCAAACAAATAATACTATCATCTTTCTATATTTGGGCCTTAAATAATAATAGTCGGGGTGCAAATTTTATGTTCTTAATGTGACCCATTACCAAACTATACTTCAATTTATAAGCTTAATCCAATTTGTAATTATCTGTTTAATATTTTAATTTTCTATCTTATGTTGTCAAAAAATTAAAAATCTGATATTCTGAAAATTAGTGTAATTTCAAAATCGAAAATATATAAATTTTATTTATTGATATGTTAGAAAAAGAAAATATCCAAATGTATCGGCCGAACATATATATGATTATATAAACAATAAAAATTGTATACATATAAAAAAAATTGATCATATATAAATCTTAAATTGTCATTACAATATGTTTAATTAGAAAATAACTACTTATTTTGGATTATCTATAATTGACTTAAATGTTCTTTTTAATTTCAGTTGAGCCGAAGGAGGATCAATCGTAAACTGTCGGTATTATTATCGTTAGAAGACAATAAAAATCCTAATTTTGAACCAAATTTCCGTGATACACAAATTTAGAATCAAGTTCTTTTGGTAAGTTTAAATTAATTGTTTTCATACTAGGTTGTTTAAATAAATAAGAAAAATTTCCACCAAGTTAATGCTTTCACCGAATTTTTAAGCTTGGTACAAAATTTTGAAAAAGTTCAATATGGTAAGTTTAATTTAAGATAATAATATACTTTGTCACCAAGTCTATAATTTCAACCATTGAAAACAACTTGCCAAATATGTTTGTCGTAGTTAATGAAAATTTACACAAATATTGGTTCAATGTATCACGCTAAAATATGGTTTCTAGATAACTAATGCTATTTATTTTTAATTTTCAAACAATATAAAAATCTACCTATGCCTACTATATATATACGGTTGAGTTTTTCCTTAGAAATACCATCAATCTTTTTCACAAGTCTTAATTTATGATTATAGGAGTATCAATGATATCACATTTTAATTGTTTGATTTGGGCTTCATACTTTTTATGTGTACCAAATATTTATTGTTAGTTAATTATTCTATATTGAGAAAAACATAAATATCAAACCCTATTCTTATCCTAGTATCTAACTAATCAGCGAACCCTGTGGAAGAGCAAAGTATAATCTCATATCTACGTGGGCATAGAAATTTAGTGTCATGGCGATTTTTTCAAGCACAGGCAGACCCACGTTAAAACTAGGGTTAGTTTATGTAATAGCCAAATTTGGAAGCAAAATTAAAATATAGCATTGTTTTTAACATAATTAGATCTCATAGCATTTGTTTGAATTTCTCTCAATTTTGTTTTTTTAAAGCCGGTTTCCAGTTACACAAAAGAAGAAGCATTGACATAAAAATGTACACTGGTGTTAATTACCACATCGGCAATTAAAAAGGAATATGACATGGAAGCGGTTACGAAGAAAGCAATGGTACTGATTATTCTGGCGGTGGTTGTTAGGCAGTGGCTCAACGACGGCGATGGTGGTGAGGGTGTTGACTATGATAAGGGTGGTTACAAATGAAATGGCGGTGGTTTTTTGTGTAAATGCTAACACGACGGCGATGGTTGTGACTACGGTAGGGGTGATGACTACCATAAGTACGGTCTTTTGTAACATAAAATTCATAATGGTATAGAACAGACTATAGTATGAAATAAACTAAATAGAATGGTACATACAATAATTTTATCAAATAGCATATTATATTATAAAAGCACAATGTGTTTATATGCTCGACATCTACAACTGTTTTTAATGTTTATATAAACACGTAACATAACTCTTTCATCATACGAGAACATACAAATATAAATATAAATAGAATAGAACATGCTAAATGGTATAGTTCATATTAATGAAATTATAAAATGGAAATCAAAATTTAAAAAAAGAGAAGCAGGTGGTGGTGGTGTACCAGGAGGAGTAGCAAGAAGAGGAGAGAGGACTTAAAGAGATATAATGTAATGTTAGTATTATTATCCTATTTATAAATAGAATAATACTGCTTAAATACCACTGTTCATCTTCTTCAATTTTTTTTTACATTTTTACTGTTATTTGTTGAATCAACCCAAACCTTCTATAAATTATACCCAAAACCCTAATCACTAAACTCTAGAAAGAAATATAAACTCTAACTCAAATATCAAATATGCACATAGTACATGAAGCATTATCAAAATAAAATAGTAACAAACGAAATAACATAGTACATATTGTTCAAATTTTGAAATGACTATAATTGCATGAAATGAGGTAATGATTATCCTAACATCAACTCAAACCTTCTATAAAGTAAACCCAACAACTATCACTAAACTTTAATAAAAATATAAATTCTAACTCAAATATCAAAATATGCACATAGTACATAATATGAAGCATTATTAAAGTACAATAGTAACAAACGGAACGGAATAGCATAGTACAACTGAAAATTTACAGCACAAACGAGTGGTGGTAGTTACGACGGAAGAGGTGGTGACTGATATCAAGGAGATGGTGGTGATCATCATATCATTAGTTACTAGCATGCTCACATGATTCATCTCAGTCTTGTCTCTCTACCGTTTGATCGTCATCATTTAAGAAAGTGACTAAAGATCTCCGGCGACTAACAATCAAATTTCTCTTTTCAGATCTATTAATTGGCTTTTTGTAATGGTAGTAAATACAGTGATAGTGTTCGAGTGATGATTATGATTATGGAGGATATGATGGTGATTACAATGAAATGGTGGTTACGTAAGAAAAAGTGCTGATGAAGAATAGTTGGTGAAATAGTGGTGGTCAATATGAAGAAGGCAACTGTGATTACGGAAGAAGTCATATGGCGGTGACTGATAAAGAAAGAAAACTTATTTGCTTTTCTTTTTTTTCAAGTGATAGGTAAAGACAATATAGTATGTATATATTATAGAAATATTAGAGAATTTTTATTTTTTAATTAGATTCTTAATCTAATCTATTAAAATAGAGTCTTATTTGAACTCTACCATGACATTTTTTTTGGACTTATTCAATAAGTTGTGACTAAATTAAAGATAAGCAATTTATACAATTTTATATCGTAACTCATATATTTACGGATGTTAAATAATATGCTAATAAGGTTTTGTCCTGCGGAGGAGAAATCAAAGATCGTGGTGGAACCTGTAATCAATCGAAGCTGCTATCATCAAAACGTTACGACCTGGGGAGAGTGGTTTCTGGGTGATTGGATTCAGATATTCTGTTATTCAAAGGTAAAAGAGGATTGATTTCCTCCGACTGATTCTCTCAATTTAGGGTTCTAAACGATTAGTTTGGTTCATTCATAATGCTCATGGTTAAAACATTGGTGAAGTGAATTTATGACACGGAGAAATATTTAGACCTCTAAATTAACTCAGTGACGAGACTGACTATGCTTCCTTGATGCTTTTTTATTAGATAACGTTGTGTCATTAGTAAAGTGGAAGATTCTGAATAGGTTGTATGGCCGTAACGTAACGAGACCTTATGTACTACCGCGAGTGAGTTCAAACATCCCTTTTCTATTGTCCGACATTATTGATAACATCAAAGATTTTCCCCAGTGTTTGACTGGTTGGCCAGAACTATTGGGTTTGTATAAAAGACCACGGAAATGTACTTCAGTGCGAAAGAAAAAAAGAGAGAGGATGTCTATGATATAACTGGCCACCTCAGCAGGTAGATATGATTGTCATCACAAAGTGTAGCCGTATTCTTGGCTTAGGAGACCTTGGAGTGCATGGAATTGGGATTCCTATTGGAAAGCTCGACATGTACGTGTCTGCAACATGAGTCAATCCAGAGAGAGTATGTCTGATGTCGACATGATTTGTCTTTTTTTTGTTTGGTAACAATTTTCCTTAGTTCTGAATTTCAGTAGATAGATGATCACATTTATAGTTTATTGATTCTGTGCTGATTCTTTGATGTTGGTGTTTGAGATTTTATGAATGAAAATGTATTTTTGTTCTCTGGGTCACAATTTTCTTATTTGTTGAATATCAATAGAAGATTCGTGACTAAAAAAAAGAAGAACATCAATAGAAGATGAATGTTATCCGATTCCATGCTCATCATTGACGATTCTTTTTTTTTCGTAAAGAATTCCTATAGCTTCCATATGAACTGCTTAGACAGTTTCAATATGCATCTGCATTATTTTTTTACGCATCTGTATCTTATTTACAACGACTTATAAGAATAATCTTCTGAAAATTATGACTAAAATTATTAGTTCTAAGAATAAAATTTTCAATAAAAGCTTTTCGGTGGAGTTCAGAGTTCTTTTTTTCTTTTTAAAACAAAGTTCAGAGTTTTTTCAAGATGGAAGAATTTAATTCCTATTTGGAAGTAAATCAGTTACATGATCATAACCGATGGTAAACTCGGAGGTGAGTTCTTCAACAACTGTTGTATAACTTGTATTTGTACCTCTTTTCGGTAAAATGTTCATAGATGATATAAGATATACCCTAACTTTGGTATGATTTTGAAATAATTCAAATCTAGAGCTCCATTGCAAACTGAAGATAAGATTTCAAACAAATATATGATAAGAATATGACGATGGATTTTTTGGCTAAATGAGAACATTATTAATCATAGTTTTCACGCTATATCAGTTCGTTCAAGAAAAGGATTTAGTTTCTATTTAAAATCAGAACGAAAAATGGTTACAACTTAAGGATAACTCCTTATAAACCACTGCAATACAAAAACAACCTCTTGATTGTTTTCTTACTGATTTTACGGTGGGAAATAAAATTATATGGTTGTGTTTCAGATTTTGTTTATATATCGTCGAAATTTAATCTCAGACTAAACTTTTAAATTAGACCATAAGCTCATGTTTTTCTTTGAAAAGAACATTGAACAGCAGCTTTGTTTTGTTGCACCTAAATAAATTACAAAATATACAGTTTACCTTTATCACATAGAAGGGTAACATCGAAATAAAATATTGCAGAGACAAAAACAGATACGAAGGAAATGATGGAACTGTATGAGAGGAAAATAAATATGTTTTAAAACTTGGACGATGAGTGACTGTAAAAGGGAAAATAAATTTGAAACTTCCATATATATAGATTGAAAAAAGAGGCGACTCCAAAAAGGTGTAATTGATAAGACGCGTTGATCCAAAAGAAAACAAATGAGATACCTTTTACAACGGGACGTATATGAAGGAGTGTTTCGTTTAGAGAATCGTTGATTTAGGTCAAAAGAACACGTCGTTTCCTGAAAGAGATTGCTGACGTTGGATTTCATAAGGGAAAGAAAATCTTATCCGTTAGATTACAAAATATCGATAAAAACTCAGCCGTTGGATTTAGATTTTATTTTCCTATAAAATAATGATAACGTCATCAGGCAACAAAATTGTGTTTGCTATTATATATAGATATACGAAGTTAGCATATATATATTTTCTGATTTAGTATATAACCTTCAACTATATTTCTTAAACATATTTAAATAAAGACATTCAGTAACAAGAAAATAAAAACTAGAAAATGTAATAAAAATATAGCTACCTAAATCAGAATCAAGATCGAAAATTTCATATCTTAATTCAGACCCACGCGTTCGAATTAAATTCAAAATTTTATTGGGCTTGTAACATTTTTGAAAAAGAAAATACAATAACAAAACTCAAACCAAACCCAAATTTATAAATAACCAAACTATTTTTATATTTTTTGAATTTTTTTGTGCAACTATATTTTTGAACTAAAAACCAAAATTCACAACCAACCAAAATAACTCAAAAACTAAATAATAATAAAAAATTAATTTATAATTATAAATTATAAATATAAATATAAATATAACTTTAATAATTTAATACATATAAATAATAATATAAATATTCCGCGCAACCGCGCATGTTAGAATCTAGTTACACTTTATTTTGTAGTCACAAGGTGCAATTTCCCTTAAATAGGGGGTTACCTGTGAAATGTTAAATGTTATATATTGGTGGATGTATTACGGTTGACAAAATAATTTGTAGCTTCATTGGTCTATTTCTTTAACCTTTGATCCACCTTTCCTCGGTTTGATTTTTTCTACATGAATATTGTTGTTTTTTTGAAACAAATTATGTTGGGTTAAATCTCAATGTGACCCCCCTTAAAGTCGAGCACGGATCCGCCCTTGGCTTCAAACCTGAACTGTTTAGTTTTCCAAAGTCTGCTTACGAATAAATCATTCATGTACAATTTACTATTTAAATACTCAAAAGCTACATGTGGGATATCTGTGAGGTCCTGACCCGGCTTCCCTTACCGCCGGTTCGTCCTCAATTCGCTTACCTCGACCAAACTGGCCCTATCCAAATTTATTCTCTTAACTTAGGATTATTATCCAATTTTCCTCTAAGAGTTTCAGTTCAGTACACAGGTTCGCTAAGTCTAATCCAGCAACTTAGCAGTCTACTAGTAATTGCAGCATAATGAACATGTACCTTACTGCCTCGGTACTTTGTTATCTGATAATCCATCCATACACTCCTTCATTGCTGTCTTTTCCTGCTTCCCATCCGTTTTACCCAGCCAGCTCGATCAGATACTTAACTGAATCCCCTTGTTCCTTAGTCACTCAGCCACCATCCCCACGTGACCCAAGTAAACAAAGAGAGACGGCTTGGTCTCCAACCAGCCATCCAAAACAGACAGTACGCCAGCCTTGCTAGCGCCTTAGAACCAGTCCCTGATCACACCCAGATCAGTCAGTACACAGTCGGCTCCACAGCCCTCGATCCAGTAAGTAACACAATGCCTCCATCCAGTACAAGTCCCGGTCAAGTCATGACCGATTCATCAACACTCGGCTCTATACCATAGCCAGTACGAAACGTTGAGACTCGATCCGAGTCCTAACCGCCAGTACCACGTTCCAACTCTATACATCCGTTAACCGCCTGAGACATCTCTTGCCGTCTGATCCGCATCAACTGTACATACGCCTTCCCTCAGAAACCATCAGGCAGTCCGCAGAACCCGCCAAATCAGTCACGTCAGGACTCGCCGGCCATCAGGAACGATCCGCACGATCAAGCCATCGCTCTCCGGTACCATCTCTCGATATCCTAGTCGATCCATTCGTGTAGGGATCAGAACCAGTCGCATCAGAACAAGAAGGACCTGCGTCCACACCAACGGAGGCTTGGAACGGCCGTCTGGCCTAGTATCCCTGTTTGGATCCGTATGTCTCTCTCTCAGTTCCTTTCGCTCTGTTCGTCTCCTCCAGTGTCATCAGTACGATCTGATCAACGTTCTGATCAGACAGAGTCGCAGTGAACAGACAGACCTGCGGTCTCTAACTGAGACTCCGATCGGCCCTCCGGCCAAAGCTCTCCTTCTCCTGATCCCCCTTGATCTCTCTCCTCTCTTTTATGTGTTTTCTGTCTTTCTGTCCAGGAACCCGTGTCCCTCTCTCTCATCCGCGAATCAGAATAAAAAGGAAGTTCTAGACGGTTTCTCCTCTTCCCAACCGTCCCTAACTGCTCCCGCGCTCAGTAACCGTCCTGGTAGTTTATTTCTCCCAGAACCGTGTCCAGAAGCCCTTTCCTTCTGATCCACGGAATTTTAATTAAAAGGGAGTTTGGGCGGTTACTTCTCGGCCTTAACCGCCCATAACCGTTTTACTCAACTGTTCCCGCACTTAATCCCATCAGTAACTGCTCTCGGGTGGTTTCTTATCAGTCTGTAACCGTCCTTGACGGTTTCCCGGTAACTCCCGGCAGTTCCAACTGCTCTATAACCGCCTTAGCAGTTTCAGAACTCAACTGTCCGTAAACCGTCCCAATCAGTTAAGCAGTCCAGTAACCACCCGGAACCGTCTTGTAACTGTACCGGTAACTACTTAGTAACCGTTCCAGCCATTTTCCTTGGCTAATCAGTTCATGTTCAGCTCAGTATACGTTCCCGTCAGAACATATACCAGTCAGTCCACACATTGACTAACTGATCTCAGATGACAAGTCCAGCCGCCTTGTCTGAATCCGTCCACCTTAGTCCGACAAGCTCATCTGCTATGTTCGGACAGACATTATCATCTTAACCGGACCAGTACTATCCAGATGACATGTCCAACATGTCTGTCCCGTCTGATCAGCCTGACCTTGGACTGATCCAGTTCAGACTGCGGGATGGGGATTTACAAGTCTCCCCCACTTGGAATGAACTCGTCTTCGAGTTCAGCAGTCAATAGAACTTTGTTCTATCCAATCAGAACAGTCTCCCCCACTTGGAATGAATCCCAACACACACGGCACTCATGCTTTAACTCAATGCTCGGGTTTTTGGTCACTCGACCATTACTGTGTCCCAAACTTCTGATCACAATCACGCTTGGATTTAATCTCAGATATCAATTACTCGATCGGTTTTTTTTTTTTAATCTCAACAGACTCGGTTCAGTGCACCAAATCACTAAGCATAGTAGTCCTTACTTCCGGCAATCTCTTGGTGTTTGGACACACACTTTGGCGAGAACGCTAGACTCCCAACAGTGCTGACCAGTTTACCTCAATTCTCGAAGTGTTAACTCACTATCTTAGTGAATTTTCCAGCTTAAACCTTACCCGATCACAGTCACTTATTGACTCAGTTTTAGTCCTTCCGGAACTCAGTTCCAACCAGTCTCAGTCCAATCCTGACTTGACTGTTTGATACTGGCACTCCAGGTGTTCCTTAGCATGGTCTAACTCCGAGTACTAGGAACTTAATCTTTTCAGAACGCATGGATCTCTTCTTGATCCTTACAGTTGTTTCCCTCGGATCACTCCCTGATCCTAACCAGTCCCCGACCACTAATGATCGACATCAGCTTTTCTCAGATCTTTATTGATCTTTATTGACACTTCCGGATCATTCTTGATCCTTACAGACATTTCTTACCGGATCCTACACTTGATCCCTTGCACAGTTTTCCTTTCGGACCCTCAGTCCTTCCCGTTCACAATTTCAAAATGGCAAACTCATCTAGTTCCCATTGACTCAGTCACGGTTATGTCTTGGAAACTCAGCAGTTCCCAACGACATCAGTTCATACAATTCGTACCTAACAGACAGACGTCCTACAAACATGTGATGGCAAACTCTCACTAGTTCCCATCCATGCTTTCATCGCGATCGGAAACCCACAGTAGTGAACTCCATGAGTTCCAGTGACAGTACAGTTATGTCTTGGAAGGTACATCTCCCACAGACATCAGATTGGGTTTCCGCAGACTACAGTACAGACACGCGATGGCGAACTAGTCTAGTTCCCACCGACGCGACAACAGTTACGTCTTGGCAACTCTCCGGTTCCTACAGACGTCAGGACAGAACGCGCGATGACAGACAGTCACGTCTTGGAAACTCCCGGTTTCCATAGACGCCGGAACAGACAGTATCAGAACAGTTATGCCTTAGCAGACCCATTCAGTTTCTAAGGGCATATCATCACCACTAACACTAATGTTTCAGTATTCCACTTGTCCAGTTAATCAGACACTTAGTCTGGTTCAGCATTATCATTCCAACTCATCGAGCAGCCGTCTTGCGATCCAGCTAAGTCTTAATGAGCATCCCAGCCATAAGCACTCAGACTGATCTAGACTCTCGCATGAAAAGAATCGATAATCTAAACTCAAATGATCGTCCCAATTCTTCGAGCCATCATCAAAAACCCAGCAAGCCTTAGCAAGCATCACAGCCCCTAAGTACATTTTCTGATCTAGATGCTCCTGGTAGGAACCGATCATTACTACTTTTGAAACTCCGACCACAACTCATCATCTATAGCATCTTGTACCTCCGAGTAGTTTCTTGATCACTTAACAAGTCTTTGGCAAGTACACCTGAATTCCAATCTCTTGTTCCGATGACCTCAACTCTCGGACCGCACAAACCTACTAAGACAATCAAGCTTAGTCAGTCTTGACAATTCCATTGTCCATTTCTTTATATCCAGACTTGCTTACACTTGCCACTTGCTATCTGTAAGTCTTACGCAGATTTTTCTGAATCCTTTCATGGAACTTCCAGTTTCAATTTCCCGGACCAGCTTGTCCATTACCTTGAAAATCTTAGAATCCGTATAAGCATTCTCAACAGACGTTCCATTCGAATGTGAGTCTTGTACTTCACATTCCAGCATCAGTGCCTTAGCCATTAGTCCTTAGGCTCTTCCATGGACGACTTATCCAATTCAGTTTTCCGATTCCCTGACTCTTTCAGGTTATCTCTTAGAAATCCATCTATCGCCTTAGCCAGTTCATTGAGATTCCATCTCAATCCTCGGACCACCTGTCCAACCCTGTTTCCGTTCACAACCTTCAGCTCATCTACTCGGCTATTCTGCCTTGAACCTTTCCGCTGAAGTCTTCTTTCCGAATTCAGTTATGGACGTCTTGTCCATACAGAGTTAAACTCATCAGCTCCTTGGCTCCATATCCGACAGCATTGTCCTTGACAGTTCCTTGTCTTACATAGACTTTTCTGAAGCATATTTGGCTTCCTCGAGCCACTTGATTCAATCCAAACTCCAGCAAGCTTATTATCCTTAAGCTTCAGAATACACTTCGCCAATCTTTCCCGTCTCTTCACTTCAGAATCCGGATCCATTGACTTAAAATAAACCTCTAGGTTGTTTCCAACACTTAGAAAAATTTATTGGATAACTCTCTCGAGTAATCCAGAACACCTTAAGCAATTCGATCATTCTCCAAATGATCTTAACTCAGACTTCATTCAACCAATCCAATCATTCATCAATGATCTTATCTCCGGTTTCGTTACAGTTAGACTTCTAACTTACACTTGCCCATACAAAGTGTAAGTCCGACTTGATCACTCCAAGATCAAGTCTCTCGTCGGTTCTCCAATGCTCGCGCTTAGCATTTTTCGCGTCCGTTCGGTCTAGACAAATCTTGTATCATCCTTCAAACTCTGTCCTAGAACCGTCATCGCTCTGATACCACTTGTGAGGTCCCGACCCGGCTTCCCTTACCGCCGGTTCGTCCTCACAATTCGCTTACCTCGACCAAACTGGCCCTATACGAATTTATTCTCTTAACTTAGGATTATTATCCAATTTTTCTCTAAGAGGTTCAGTTCAGTACACAAGGTTCGCTAAGTCTAATCCAGCAACTTAGCAGTCTACTAGTATTGCAGCATAATGAACATGTACCTTACTGCCTCGGTACTTTGTTACTGATAATCCACCATCCATACACTCCTTCATTGCTGTCTTTTCCTGTTTCCCATCCGTTTTACCCAGCCAGCTCGATCAGATACTTAACTGAATCCCCTTGTTCCTTAGTCACTCAGCCAACCATCCCCACGTGACCCAAGTAAACAAAGAGAGACGGCTTGGTCTCCAACCAGCCATCCAGAACAGACAGTACGCCAGCCTTGCTAGCGCCTTAGAACCAGTCCCTGATCACACCCAGATCAGTCAGTACACAGTCGGCTCCACAGCCCTCGATCCAGTAAGTAACACAATGCCTCCATCCAGTACAAGTCCCGGTCCAGTCATGACCGATTCATCAACACTCGGCTCTATACCATAGCCAGTACGAAACGTTGAGACTCGATCCGAGTCCTAACCGCCAGTATCACGTTCCAACTCTATACATCCGTTAACCGCCTGAGACAACTCTTACCTTCTGATCCGCATCAACAGTACAGACGCCTTCCCTCAGAAACCATCAGGCAGTCCGCAGAACCCGCCGAATCAGTCACGTCAGGACTCGCCGGCCATCAGGAACTATCCGCACGATCAAGCCATCGCTCTTCGGTAATCTCTCGATATCCTAGTCGATCCATTCGTGTAGGGATCAGAACCAGTCGCATCAGAACAAGAAGGACCCGCGTCCACACCAACAGAGGCTTGGAACGGCCGTCTGGCCTAGTATCCCTGTTCGGATCCGTATGTCTCTCTCTCGGTTCCTTTCGCTCTGTTCTTCTCCTCCAGTGTCATCAGTACGATCTGATCAACGTTCTGATCAGACAGAGTCGCAGTGAACAGACAGACCTGCGGTCTCTAACTGAGACTCCGATCGGCCCTCCGGCCAAAGCTCTCCTTCTCCCGATCCTCCTTGATCTCTCTCCTCTCTTTTCTGTGTTTTCTGTCTTTCTGTCCAGGAACCCGTGTCCCTCTCTCTCATCCGCGAAATCAGAATAAAAAGGAAGTTCTGGACGTTTTCTCCTCTTCCCAACCATCCCTAACTGCTCCCGCGCTCAGTAACCGTCCTGGCAGTTTATTTCTCCCAGAACCGTGTCCAGAAGCCCCTGCCTTCTGATCCGCGGATTTTAATTAAAAGGGAGTTTGGGCGGTTACTTCTCGGCCTTAACCGCCCATAACCGTTTTACTCAACTGCTCCCGCACTTTATCCCATCAGTAACTGCTCTCGGGTGGTTTCTTATCAGTCTGTAACCGTCCTTGACGGTTTCCCGGTAACTCCCGACAGTTCCAACTGCTCTATAACCGCCTTAGCAGTTTCAGAACTCAACTGTCCGTAAACCGTCCCAATCAGTTAAGCAGTCCAGTAACCACCCGGAACCGTCTTGTAACTGTTCCGGTAACTACTTAGTAACCATTCCAGCCATTTTCCTTGGCTAATCAGTTCATGTTCAGCTCAGTATACGTTCCCGTCAGAACATATACCAGTCAGTCCACACATTGACTAACTGATCTCAGATGACAAGTTCAGCTGCCTTGTCTGAATCCGTCCAGCTTAGTCCGACAAGCTCATCTGCTATGTTCGGACAGACATTATCATCTTAACCGGACCAGTACTATCCAGATGACATGTCCAACATGTCTGTCCCGTCTGATCAGCCCGACCTTGGACTGATCCAGTTCAGACTGCGGGATGGGAATGTTACAATATCGCCGAAGCCGATTAACTTGATCTTTTTTTTCCTTCTCTTTCTTGAAAACAACAATTTCACCACATCATTAGCTCTGGTGAACACTATCGTGAACTGGTAGAGATCTCTCTTGGTTCAGAACAATACCGGTCAAGATATTCTTAGACTTGTGAATCGGGCTTAGTCGTCTTTCTTCACAGTCACACAAAAGAACTAAGCCGAAAAATGAAGTGGTCGTTTTGGGATTAGTTCATTCGGTCTTGTAGCTGAGGCAGGCAAGCCAGCTCGGACAGTAGGCTATCCCATGTACATCTCGTTTAATACATGTAAAACGTACATTTAACCAATTCAATTATGTAAGTCAAGGAAAACTTTTTCTTCCGTTACTGAATGTTGTTGCCAAACTCACCAGGTACAAGAAAATGAACACTTTATAATGTTGAGACTAATACAGCTTAAGATTTAAGAAACAAAAGAAAAGTTCAAAGGTATTTTTTTTTAATTCTTTTTTCATCTCCCTCGTACTCGTGTGTAAAAGTGTAAACAAAATGTAGAAAACAACAACAACTAGCTTTTACGAGTTTAAGATCCAAACTTGAACTCCAGAGAGATAGGACATCCCGATATATATATATACACTAAAGTAACCAAAAACAAAGGTCTAACCCAATACAAGAACACATTCAACCTTAATTCTAGGCGTGAATACAATAGTTTTAATAAAGAGTTATTCCTTTATTGATGTTTAGAAAACTTCTCAAAAACTAAAGACAAGCTATTATTTTTCTTATCTTTTTTTGTGAGATCATCTTACATTAGATCTCTTTATATAGGTAATAGGGATCCTTAACTTAGCCTATTACACAATGATTAGGTCTTTCCTTTTTCCTAATTCTAATAGCTTTAGTTAGTTATTCTAATTCTACTTAATGATAACTTCTTTTTTCTAGTTATCCTAATTACACTTAATGATAACTTCATTTTCTTCATGACTTCCTTTTTAGCAATGTTGAAGCTTATCTCCAACATTCTCTCCCTTAAGCTTCAAGCTTCCATTGCTAAGGTCTTGAACTCGAATCAGCTCCCTCATCTCTTTGAACTTGATTCTTGCTAATGCCTTGGTCAAGATGTCTGCGCCTTGAACACTTCCTGGAATGTGTTCAACACCATGCACACGTCCTTGCATATGTTCTTGAGATATCCCTTGACTACAAGTCATGATTTGAACTTCTTGATAGTTCCATCCGCATCCTTCTTGATCTTGAACACCCATTTGAGACCAGTGACTTTTATATGACTTGGTTATCAACTCGAATCCATATCTTGTTATTGTTGATTGAGATGATTTCTTCCTTACAAGAATCTTTCCATTCTTTCAAGTCTTTAGCCTTACAGCTCCTTGGCTCATTATCCTTTGATAGTAGAAGTCCTCTCACATTCTTCTTTGGATCTTTGAAGAGCATAATCAACCAGATAGCTTGACTGAACACTTGGCAACTTGATCTTCGCAGATGTCGAACAGGTTCTTCCGGTTGAACAGTTTGTTCCGCTTGAACATGTTGTTCCAGTTGAACATGTTGTTCCGGTTGAACGGGTTGATGTGGTTGAACAGATTGATGTTGATCTTCTATCACATCTTCATATGTGGTGTGATCCTGATCATTATCGAAATCACCTTCATTAGTTGCCTCCGGTTTCGATATGATCATGATCATTATGATGACTATTATTCACACCACGAGTCCTTCTTCTTTCGGTATACTAAACTTTCCTTGGAACACTTATGGAACTTTAATCCTTTCAGTACTTGATCAAGCTTTGTGTTCCAGGCTCATGGAGCTTGCCTTAGTCCGTATAAAGCCTTTCGAAGTTTGAAAAGCTTATGTTCTTCTCCCTTCTTTTCAAATCCTTTAGGCTGAGATACATACACATCTTCTGTCAATTCTCCATGTAAGAGTGTTGTCTTCACGTCCAAGTGATGGATCTCTCATCCGTTTGCAGCAGCTAAACCGAATAGCAATCTGATCGTCTCTATACGAGCAACTGGTGCAAACACACCTCTTCAAAGTCAATTCCATGTTGTTGAACATATCCTTTAGCCACGAGTCTTGACTTATACTTGTTGATTAAGCCATCTGCATTCCTTTTGATCTTAAAGATCCACTTGAGGCCAATAACTTTTACTCCGGCTGTTTGTCTACGAGCACCCACGTCTCATTCTCCTCAATAGAATCAATCTCGTTTGTGCAAGCTTTTCTCCACACTACAAGAAAAATGGACTTTCTTAGCGTAAGAAAACAACTATTATATGCTATTGTTAGCGTTATTGAAACCGCTATGTCTGCCCTAGCTATAATAGGTCCCCCTATATGATAGCAGTTTTTTAAACGCCATTATATCAGAGACATATGAAAGCCTTGTTTTTAACTTGCTATGGTTAGTCGAACATTATGATAACTGGATGCTATTTTATTTTCTATCATAGTGATGTATCAATGCTATATCTATTATCGATTATGTGATATTAGAAACTGTTCACAGAAACATTTTTTGTGAATTATATTTACATAAAAAAAGTAATATTCAATTTATATTTCATTGATAAAACCAAAATGTACTTACATCATTACCACAAACAGTCTACATTTTCATCAAATCTTACACAAACATCAGAGCTAAATATAAAAAGGGCTATAGAAAACAAGGGAACTAAATCAAAACCTTGAGCTCCCATTCCCTTCTTGGCCTTAGCATGTATCTCTGATGTGTGAGAACATCTTCTGCCCTCTGCCCTCTCAGCTTTGACATCGAGAGTAGTATTTCCAGTTACTGTCTTTGCGGTTCCTGTCTTTGCACGAGCTATGATGTCTCGTTTTTGCAGTGCAGGAACTAACACATCCCTAGCATCAACTACCATAACAATCTGAAGAAAAAGAGTAAAATTAAATAAACAAAGACGTTTAATGAGAGGGTTAATACACTTTGCCAAGGACTTACCAAATCACTACGTTCAAGAACTCGCCAAAGCTGTCTCCAGATGTCGAGGTTCTTTTCGAAAGGAGTCAACACAAGCTTTTCATTTTCCTCTAGCCTAAACCCAATACAGGAGACAAGTATGCACGTATAAGCAAATGGTAATGAGCAATATAGAACAGTGCACATGACGAAAACAATTCATACACGCCAACAAACATTTCAGTAACGGATAGATATTGATTTTTTTAATAAGAATCACACTAGAGAGGTAAGAGTCACTCGACAAAAAAAAGCTAACCTCACAAACATCCGGCGCCAATTCAGAAAAGCTTGTTTTTCATTAGCATCAAGTTCTTCCACTGACATTTCTGATATGCGAGGAGGTCTGAGGATGAAGTAAATGATACTGAAACTCAGAGCTATGGAAATGGAGAAATCAATTAAAAAGAGAATTAAAAGGGACGTGCCTTCAGGCACTTGAAGACTACTGGCACGTAAAGCCTCTATCTGAAACTTAAACATGAGAGAAACATCACAAGATTAAAAGTTGAGCAAACAACAAAATGATACTCGCTCTTCTGCTCCTCGTTTCTGAATTCTGTCTTATACATCAGACATGAGTAAAATCATAAGAACCTGAAAGCAGAGTAGTCTACAGCTTGTTCAGAAGGAGTTTGATGATACATAAAGCTAAATTCTTTCTAGTCATGTCTTTGCACGAGCTATGATGTCTCGTTTTTGCAGTGCAGGAACTATCTCATCCCTCTTCAGACAACACAAAACACAGTATGTCAATACAGATAAAGGATAAGTCTTTAACAGTTTTCAGATTGAAAGGAAAAGTCTTTTAACCCGGACGGGAAGAGGTGACTGATACCACGCTTCTCTAGAGACTCACCGAGGCAAACCGAGTTTCGAGATAGCGAGTTCTTCAGCATTCAGGGAGCAACCAGCAGCAAAGAGGGCCAGAGACCTATATACTTGTGAAAATAACTTGATACAAAAACCTATAAAACAGTGGCTACAGGAATCAAATAAAAACATAGCTGACACTGAGACGCACATAAGTTCCATCTCTGTTTCACAAGAGAAAAAATATTGAAAACACAAACTTTACCAAGAAAGGTGAGAGAAGAAGACCCAGGAGATAGTAGAATCACTGCACTGACTCCATTTCTCTAGCGTCAAAACTTTCATTCACCCTAATAACAAAAGGCACAATCCAAATTACAAACACTCTCTAGGCCTCATTTCATCAAAAAGGGATGTTTAGAAAGGTACCGTCTTTTATAATCGATACCACCTGTTCCATCAACAAGAGAGAATCTAACTTCAGTGACTTTGGAGAAGTCTTCGTCACTAAAACTAACCCAACAAGTGACACTTGTTACAAGACCCAACTAAGTAACGAAAAGACGGGAGAAATCTGGAAGAGATTGTATATTTTTTCACCACCGAAATGAAAAGACTCGGTGAATTTCTTCACCCTCACTGGGACGAGTCCCTGGAAGTCATGATTCTGCACTCACAAACACATAGCAAAAGTGGATTTATAATCTTTCATAAATCGAAAAACTAGGGCAAAATTAACATAAGGAATCAGACCTTAGCAGTTGAGGAGGATTGCAAAGAATAAGCTTGAGTAATGCTCTTTCATGCTCTTTCTTTCTACACTTAAAGTCGAATAGGCAGAGATGATAAAACTCCAGTGGAATTAAAAAGAATAAGAGCGGAGGATCCAAATCGTCGTGGATGCGGGCAGAGATGGAGTTAGGGTTTGGGTGAGCTGGGTTAGAGGGAACAGGAGGGGGAGGAGGCCGAGGACGGCTGTGGAGAAACAATGTGGTGCTGAAGAAGCAACATCCAAGGAGAGAAAGATCTGGAAAGAATTTTTTTTTTCTATTGTGAGGCTAAAATGAGACATAGTAAAAAAAAAAAAAAAAAAAAGCTTTTGACACCAAACCTATAAACCTTCGGGATTTTTTTTGCCAGAATCAAAATTTGGCTAAGTATTGGCGCTAATAAAGAAACTAGGCTCGAAAACTCACTTTCTCTCCCGCTTAGTGAAAATACGATTTAGCACTAATAAAATGCTATTATAAAGTATCATATTCCAGAATATCATTTTAATACCAGTTTGTAAATCAATGCTATTGTAATATGCTATTAATACCTCATTTTTTGTAGTGCCATTGAATGGCTTCTTGAAAGTAATTGGTTCGTCATTGAGTGCAAGAAGTAGAAACTCACACTCAATGTCGGCCAGTAATACGTAGTCTTCAAGATAGCTAGGACGAGTTGATTGACGTGTTGAGCGCCTAGGTTGTGGTTTGATTTGTTCAACGCCTGGATTGACTTAAACATGTTCTTGTTGGCTGCGTGTCAGTCTCTTCAGCAGCAAGTTCTTCCTGTTGAGTTCCAACTACGAATGGACCATGTTCATCATCCATTGTAGCACCCCATGACATCCTAAACATACCATGCTCGCTATGTTCTTCCTTGTTCGCTCCCTTCCAATTCCAACACTCCTTCTCATCTTGAATCTTCGGCAACCCGTGTACCACCTGTTGTATCGCCATCGACCTTATAGTTTTGAAACTAATGTGTCCGAGCCTAGCATGCCTCTCCAAGTATCTTCTTCGATTCTCGTGTGCAAACAGGCTGGTCTACCAACTTGAAGTCGCAACTTGTACAGCCGGTTAGGCGACCTTAATACTTTCGCCAGTAGTCTTCCATTAGGGTCTTCCAGTGTTAGGTAGTTATCCCTCATCCTAACATCACATCCTTGTTCAGTGGCTTACCCTCTTCCTCTGTTTCCTCGACCACGATTCCAACTCTACATCTTCCTCTTGAGTTGTATGATTGATTGGAGTCCGTGTACAGAGGTTCCCTTGTGGCTCTTGCGTATCTTCTTCCTAAATCCGTTCTTCATATGCCTTGAGTCTCCCAACAATGTCTTCGAAACTCGTTTTATTCAGATCGAGAACTTGTTCAAGTGAGGCTATGATCTGAATATACTAGCTTTGCGGTAACTGTTCAGGAACTTCTTTACCAGCTTAGGTTCTGCCATCGCTTGACCTAACGCTGCGGATTTGAGGCCAATTCTAATATCTTGCCCGAAAAGATATCTATTGATTCTGTGTCTTTCATCCTTAGACGTTCAAACTCATTCATCAAGGTTTGAGGCGAGCTTCCTTTACGCGTTCATCACCAGATTTCTTGACTTCACGGCTTCCCAGATTTCTTTAGAGGAGTCGTGAGGACCCTAGGATATGGAAGAATCACTCAATCAGACTAAGGGATATGAATTCGCCAAAAGGGAGAACTGGTGGAATGAATGGTGACACAAGAGGGGCGGAAAGTCTCTTGATACTACTAGACTTCAGTTGTTACTTGATATGACGCACAAGTCCAACAAAAGAAGGGTTTCTAAAGGTTGGGAAAGGGCGCAGCTCCGACAGTTTTTCTATTAAGTTGGGGGGCCATCTGCTTAACCCAACCCCAGTCTAAATAGTTGGGGTTTGGCTCCAGGCTCCAACTCGATCTTGTGGTAGAGTGCCATACTAGGGCACACTTGGCAACTAATTCGTGGGGCATGATATCCCAAAATTTCTCAAGTACTCGCTGCACTTCCTGAGAAAGAAGTAGTCTTGGTATTGTTTTTCAGGTCGATTAAAAGACGCAGCAGAAAAAGCTCAAACGCCCCTGTTTCTGGTCTTTTAGTCACCTTCCAATGGCTCTTTTCCCAATCACATCCCCGAAAGACAAAAGGAAAGACAAAGATTACATTCGGCGAAAGCAGGTCCATAAGGTGAAGACTCTCTATCGTCAGATCGTTGGCAGTCTAGTTCTGCTGATATGACGCACAAATCTAACGAAATAGAGAATGTTTACTCGGAGATAACCTCACCAAGAAACAAGAGTGTTCTACAAAGAACAAAGAGATAAACTCATAAAAAGGGGAAAACTCATTGTGTTATTTCGTGGCTCTTAGGCCTTATTTTTAGGATTGCAAGTTGTAGAGATCCAAAGAAGAATGTGCTAAAAACAAGATATTGAAAATAGAAACAAAGACTTGACTAAATAGAGTCTTTGACTGAAACTTGGACTGCCTCTTGATATAGCCACGACCAGGACTTTGAAAAGTGAAGAATATGCTCCTGATATGGGCCAAGATGTCTCTTTAAAAGTCTGGTCGAAATCCATCTTTTTTCCTTAGCCAATTTTATCGGTTTCTCCATTTGGCCCAAACAAGTCTGTTTTGTTCTTTTTGTAAACCATCAAGCCCAAGACTTTCTTGGACATTTAAAACATGAATAATCACCTTTTTAATGATTGATTGGTCATGGTTCATCAGAAAGAAGGTTAGCCATTTCCAACTTCTCGGGTGGTCTGAATTCGCGAGAACTAAAGATCACATGATTTGTAAATAGCATAACTGTCACATATGAACTCCGTTAATCTGATTCTTCTTTGAGGAGCTCCATAATTTAGTTGAGAACACTTTCCAAGTGATTTCATGGGTATAATCCTCGTGGTTTGGAAGATATGGGTCAAACAATGAACATATATCTTTACTGCGTTCCATGATCATGCCATGCATGTCTGTTTTGGCCGGTGCGCTACCCAAGGGCACATCATTCTCTCCCTCTTAAAAATATTTGACCTGAAATCTATTTTACATGTATCAAAAGCAAATAAATCAGGAAAAAGAATCTAAAGAACATGTAAAATATAGTGAAGGAAAATTTTGAAAAGAAACTTCCTTGAAGTTTTGAAGTTTTGTTTTCCTCAAGTATTCCATCCTCCATCTCCAAATCTCAAACTTATAAGCACGATCTCTGCTTCTTTTCCTGACACCTCATGAAGACTGATCCTGTTTATTCTGGAAACTAAAATAAACATTAAAATACCAGGATCATATGTGCAGACAAGTACTTGTTCAGATCAGAAACCAAAGTTCTTTCCCTAGACATGTAGCACCACGTTTCAGATCATCATGAAGCCTATCAAGTAAGTGTTGTACACCAGAATGGTGTCAGGGCACATGATAGACTGTTACTAAAGAACAATTTCAAAACATGCGCAATTTCTAAGATTTAGAACATAATGATCGATGTTCAAAACGAGAATTACGTATACAAGGATCAGAAACTTTTATCAAAGAAGGTGTTTAAATCAGAATGCTTTCAATGCATGAAATATCATAAAACTTTTCAAAACGTGCCTAACATGATCAGAATTAGAATACAAAAGTTCAAGATCAGATTTCAAAACAGAATCATAACAAAAATCGGTTTTAGCTCTAAGTGATA
>NW_026014241.1:0-18453 GCF_020379485.1 Brassica napus
TGGTCCCAGGGACCACCCCTTCCCCGGGAGAAAGGGAAAACTTTCCCAGGGACCATAAAGAGAAAAACCTCCATATTTCCGAATATGTAAGAGTTTAATCTACTCAAATCGACTAAGGCCGACCTCAAGACAACTATATAAGGGGAGCCTAAACCTAGAGCAAGGTACTTCAAGACTTGGAGACTAGAGATAGGCGGTTAGAACTAGGGTTCTTACTCAAAACATTGTAGTACCCGCTTGTTTATCTAATAAAACATCTCTTCAAGTCTCTTTCTCTAAATCAATACGAAACACTAAGCCTCATCAACCCATTCGTGGTACTCACAAAATCCTACACAAAAATCCCTAACACCGCCTACCTGGAGAAGATGTTCTCCAAGAGGCTCGACGCCATGCAATCCATGGTGGAAATGCTCCCAGGGGTAGGTCCCCCAATCCGGAAAAGTGATCCCGACTCCTATGCCGATACTCCTTTCATGGACGAGATCGCCTGATCGAGATGCCAAGAAAATTCTCTTTCCCAGCATAAAGATGTACGACGGTACCGGCGATCCAGACGGCCACATCACCCAATACAAGCAGTGGATGCTTTTTGTAGCACTCCCAAGGGAGTCGCATGAAGCTACTATGTGCAAGGGATTCGTTTCAACCCTGATTGGGCCCGCTCTGCAATGGTACATCAATCTGCTTTCCAGGTCCATATCCTCTTTCGCGACTCTTAGCGACAAGTTCGTGGAGCAGTTCACTAGTAGCAGGAACCTGGAGAAAACCTCTGACAGCCTTTATGAAATCCTCCAACATCGGGCTGAACCCTTGCGAAGCTACATAGCCCGCTTCAATCAAGAGAAGGTGGCGATTCCCGAGTGCAATTTCCCTACCGCGGTCTCTGCCTTCAAAAGAGGCATGCACCCCGACGGGGACCTCTATAACGAGCTAACCAAGTACCAGTGCAAGGCCATGGATGGAAGACATCTGTCCCGAGCCTGGACACATGTAAAATGGGAAGAAGATGTCGCAAGTCCCGCTAAGGCGCATCAAAAGCAGGACCAAAAGGCGATGAAGCCGGACCGAAACGATCGATATGAGAGACCCTCTCAAAGATCAATAAGGGATTCCGGGAACAGGAACTGGGGAAGATACCAGAACTGACCGCTCGAGAAGGCAAAAGGGATGGCAGTGTCCATGTGGCAAGATTCTCTCACCTCTCTGTTGAGATGAGATCAATATATGGGAAGAGAAAGACATGAGGAGTTGAGTATGATGAAGAGGCCGTACATGGCGTAGTAATACTAGTTACCCGAGTAACTTCCAAAGGTTAAACCAAAGTTACCCTAGTTATACTAGTTACCCGGGTAACTTTGGATGAAGAAGAGAAGCCCTATTCCCTTTGCTAAGGCATCAGACCGTTGCAAGGGAAGAGGAGGCGCGTGTGACAGGCTGGAGAAGAGCTGGATAAAGCAAAAGGAGCTTTATGCACAAGGAAGAAGCTCATTGGATGGTTTGAATTAAAGCAAACCTTATCTCTTGTAATAGTGCCTCTTTATGAAACCCTCATCCTGTGTTGCCTCCTCATATATATTGTAAACTCTGATCAGATTAATAATTAAGAAGTTTGAGATTATCTCTCTAGACTCTCTCTCTTGTTCATGATGATTCTTAAATACTCTTAAACATGATTACTACCTAATCTCTCTACAAATCTCCCATTAATCTTCTCTAATCTACCTTAATCTCTCAATACCTACTCTATTCTCTAAAATCATATGGTATCAGAGCCAGGTTGGCTTTGGTATTGAGAAACCTCGTTCCATTTTTTTTTTTCTCTAGCTCTTGTGTTCTTGTGTTCTTGAGTGTTCGGTGAAGCTGTGTGATAAAGTTGAGTCATGTGGTGCTGTGCTTTGATTTCGTGTGTTCTTGAAGTCTGGTACTGTGTGTTCTTCAGCTGAGTTGCAAGTTTGAAGCTTTCTGGTCATTTCTGGTTCAAGCAAGAGAAGATGGAGGGAAACAACTTCAGCAAGCTAGTTACTGTCCCGGTTGCGTTGAAAGGTGGTTCAAACTACCTCTTGTGGTCTCGATTGGTGAAGACTGCTATTGGAAGGCTAGGGCTGTGGAGCCACATCACTGATGATGGTCCGAAGCCAGTGGCCAAAGAAACTGAAGAAGGTGAAGAGGAAAAGACTCTCACCAAAGCTGAAGCAAAGAAGTGGGTGCAAGAAGACTTGATGGTGCTCTCCGTGCTGCAAGGATCTCTTGATGTCCCTCTTCTTGAAGCTTACAGCTACTGTGAGACTCCCAAACACTTGTGGGAGACCCTCTTAAAGACGTTTGGAAACGTCTCCAACATCAGCCGTGTGTTTGAGCTGAAGAGAGCCATTAACTCCATGAAGCAAGATGGAGGAGAGCTCACCAAACACATGGGAAAGTTTGGATCATTATGGTCTGAACTTGAAAGTCTAAGACCTAACACCACTGATCAAGCAGCTCTTATGGAAAGAAGAGAACAAGATCAAGTGTTTGGGTTGTTGATGACATTGGATCCTTGCTACAAGGATGTCATCAAACACATCTTGAGATCGCCTAACCTACCATCCATGGAGGAAGTATGCGCGCAACTTCAGAAGGAGGAGGGATCTCTTGGCCTGTTTGGAGGCAAGGGTGAGCTCACTATGGCTCATCAAGCTGAAGGAATGCAAGCAAACAAGGCTGCATACAGAGGATCAGGAAGGAAGTATGAAAAGTATGAGGGAAGCTGTGAGCATTGCAAGAGGACCGGTCACAAGAAGAGTGAGTGTTGGATCCTACATCCTCACCTCAGGCCACGCGGGTTTAACAGAGATAGGGAAGCAAATGCTCATCTTTCTGCTGAAGCAAATGGTGCTAGTTCATCTGGAGCTAACTCAGGCGCTAAGGTGGGTGAAAGTGAAGGTAGAGCCTTGGCATCTCATCAACTAATTGGAAAGGGTATGGATCAGGAGGTATTCAAGAGAGCTGACCTTGAAGCCTTCTTCAAAGCTCTTAAGGAGTCTGGTAACACTCTCGGAAACACCCTTGGATACTCATATGCTGCTCATACATTGCCTAGTACTACTGATAAGTTACTAGACATTTTTAAAAGCTCTTACACTGCTGCTAGTAATCCTAGTAATACTGATAAGTTACTAGACATGTTTAAAAGCGCTTACACTGCTACTAGTGAGCCGAGTATAACTAGTAAGATGTTAGGATTACTAGGAAACCTGATAAAACAAAATGAACCATCAAGGACTGAGATTACTAGAAACATGCATAAACCTTTGATCATTGATTCTGGTGCATCTCATCATATGATTAGTGATAATAACCTGATTAAAGACATAGAACCGGCTCATGGACATGTTATGATTGCTAATGGAGATAGAATTCCTATTAGAGGAATTGGTAAACTGAAACTGTTTAATAAGGACTCTAAAGCATTTTTCATGCCTGAGTTTACTTCTAATCTTTTATCTGTCAAAAGATGCACCACTGATCTTCAATGCAATTTATCTTTAGTCCTGATGATGTTAAGTTTCAGGATATTAAGAGCAGTAAGTTGATTGGGCAAGGAGCAACCAAAGGAGACCTTTATATGCTTGAAGATCTTAGTCCCATCTCTAGTTCTTGCTTCTCATTTAGTTATGTTTCTTCCTTAAGTAAAGATGCATTGTGGCATGCTAGACTTGGACATCCACATGTTAGGGCTTTAAGCATTATGTTACCAGGTGTCATGTTTAAAAATAATGATTGTGAGGCATGTATTTTGGGCAAACATTGTAGGACTGTGTTTCAAAGATCATCCACTATTTATGAGAATTGCTTTGATTTGATTCACTCTGATGTTTGGACTGCACCTTGTTTATCTAGGGATGATTATAAGTATTATGTCACATTCATTGATGAAAAATCCAAATACACCTGGTAACACTCATTAAAACAAAAGATAGGGTTCTTGATGCATTTAAAAAATTTCAAAGCTATGTTACTAACCATTATCATGCCAAGATTAAGATTTTCAGGTCAGATAATGGTGGGGAATACATAGGCCACGCATTCAAAGATCACCTAGCTCAACATGGGATTCTACATCAGACTAGCTGTCCTTACACTCCACAACAGAATGGAGTTGCTGAAAGGAAGAACAGACACCTCATGGAAGTGGCCCGTTCAATGATGTTCCACAAGAGTGTCCCTAAGAGATTTTGGAGTGATGTTGTGATGACTGCTTGCTATCTGATCAACAGGATACCAACCAGAATCCTAGAGGATCAGTCTCCATTTGAGGTACTCAACAAGAGTCGACCAGTTCTGGATCACTTGAGGACATTTGGGTGTGTGTGCTATGTACTGGTGCCAGGAGAGATGAGAAACAAACTTGAAGCAAAGAGCACCAAGGCTATGCTTATTGGATATTCCGCATCTCAAAAGGGATACAAGTGCTTTGATCCCACTGCTAGAAGAGTCTTGGTGTCTAGGGATGTGAAGTTCATGGAAGATAAAGGGTATTATGAAGAGAAGAATTGGGAGGAGCTTGAAGAGCTTTCTCAACCATCAGATAGAGCTGCTAGTTTGAGAAACATACTAGAAGAACTCGGTATTGGCGTGTCCCAGGATCAGAGCAGGCGTGAAGAGCCTACTCAAGTGGCCGCTGAAGAACCATCCCACTTTGAACATGAGGGGGGAAGTGAATCTGAAGCTGAAGGGTTAAAAGATCAAGGCTCAGAAGAAGCTGGAGGTCTAGAAGATCAAGGCTCAGATTCTCCTGTCCAAAGAGAAGTTCAAAATGAAGGTCAGGAAGCTGGAGAAGAAATCCAGATACAAGAAGAAGCTGTTGAGGAACAAGTAGAAGTTCCTTTGAGAAGAAGCACACGGGTAAGGAGGGATGCTTCCGTGTGGGCAAACACGAGAAACTGGGTAAACACGAGAGTGTACTACAATGCCCATGCTGTGGAGCATCCTTCCCAAGCTGTGTGCTCATTTGCTGAGTTTCCGGAAGAGCACTACTCCTTTATGGTAAGATTAGATGAAATCTATGTGCCAAGAAGCTATGAAGAAGCAATGCTGATTCAAGAGTGGAGGGATTCAGTCAATGATGAGGCTGATGCCATGATTAGAAATGATACATGGTATGAGAGTGAGTTGCCTAGGGGAAGAGAGCTGTGTCATGCAAGTGGATCTTCACCATCAAGTATTTACCTAATGGGAAGATTGATAGGCGTAAGACAAGGCTGGTAGCAAGAGGTTTCACACAAACCTATGGAGAGGATTATATTGATACTTTTTCACCTGTTGCAAAGCTCCATACCATTAGGATTGTACTATCAGTTGCAACCAACCTTGGGTGGGATCTTTGGCAAATGGATGTGAAGAATGCTTTCCTCAAAGGAGAGCTAGAAGATGAAGTCTATATGCTACCACCTCCGGGTCTTGAAGGAATGGTGAAGCCAGGAAATGTTCTTAGACTGAAGAAAGCCATCTATGGATTGAAACAATCACCTAGAGCATGGTACAATAAGCTAAGCACAACACTGAATGGTAGAGGCTTCAGGAAGTCTGAGCTTGATCACACCCTCTTTACCCTCAATACTCCATCAGGCATCATTGTTTTGCTTGTGTATGTGGATGACATCATCATAACAGGCAGTGATAAGGAAGGAATCCGAGCCACCAAGGAGTTTCTGAAATCAGTATTTGATATAAAGGATTTGGGAGAGATGAAGTACTTCTTGGGATTGAGCTGTGCAGATCCAAGGAAGGGTTATTCATCTCTCAAAGGAAGTATGCATTGGATCTCTTGAAGGATGCTGGTGCGTATGGAGGAAGAACATCCAAGATGCCCATGGAAGATGGGTACAAGGTTCCACGTGAGGGGGAGATTGAAGACAACAAGCTGTTCTATGATCCAAAGTTGTATAGGAAGCTTGTGGGGAAGCTGATATACTTGACTATCACCAGGCCAGACATATGCTTTGCTGTTAACCAAGTAAGCCAGCATATGCAAGCTCCACGAGAGCATCACTGGCGCATGGTAGAGAGAGTTCTCATGTACCTGAATGGAACTCAATGGCATGGTATATGGATGGGAGTCAATAAGAGCACTGAAGTTGTGGGTTATTGTGATGCTGATTGGGCTGGAGATAGAGCAGATAGAAGGTCTACAACAGGCTATTGCACTTTCATTGGTGGAAACATGGTTACTTGGAAGAGTAAGAAGCAGAAGGTTGTATCATGCTCTAGTGCTGAAGCTGAGTATAGAGCTATGCTAAAGCTTACCAACGAGTTGGTATGGATCAAAGGGATTCTTAGGCACTTGGAGATTGAGCAAGCAACACCAATGACTATGCATTGTGACAATCAGGCGGCTATTCACATTGCTACAAACTCAGTGTTTCATGAGAGGACAAAGCACATTGAAGTAGACTGCCACAAGGTGAGGCAGATGATAGTCTTGGGAGTGATCTTGCCATGTTATACAAGAAGTGAAGATCAGTTGGCAGATGTGTTCACCAAGGCAGCAAGACAAAAGACTATGGAGTCCATTCACATCAGATTGGGACTCATAGATCTTGGGAAGAGAAGGAGCTGATCCCCTAAGTCATGAGGTCTTTACTCTTTTTCTCTCATCAAGGTTTTGTCCCAATGGGCTTTCCTTGGTGAGGTTTTTAATGAGGAAGATCTCATGGCTATCCAAGCTTAGACTTTCACAAAGCTAAGCTTCAGGGGGAGTGTTGAGATGAGATCAATATATGGGAAGAGAAAGACATGAGGAGTTGAGTATGATGAAGAGTACATGGTGTAGTAATACTAGTTACCCGAGTAACTTCCAAAGGTTAAACCAAAGTTACCCTAGTTATCCTAGTATACTAGTTATACTAGTTACCCGGGTAACTTTCGATGAAGAAGAGAAGCCATATTCCCTTTGCTAAGGCATCAGACCGTTGCAAGGGAAGAGGAGGCGCGTGTGACAGGCTGGAGAAGAGCTGGATAAAGCAAAAGGAGTTTTATGCACAAGGAAAAAGCTCATTGGATGGTTTGAATTAAAGCAAACCTTATCTCTTGTAATAGTGCCTCTTTATGAAACCCTCATCCTAATGTTGCCTCCTCATATATATTGTAAACTCTGATCAGATTAATTATTAAGAAGTTTGGGATTATCTCTCTAGACTCTCTCTCTTGTTCATGATGATTCTTAAATACTCTTAAACATGATTACTACCTAATCTCTCTACAAATCTCCCATTAATCTTCTCTAATCTACCTTTAATCTCTCAATACCTACTCTATTCTCTAAAATCATACTCTCTATCTCAAAGCCGGATCTGGTCAGTGTTCTGAGGCAGATGGGCCAACAGGTCAAGTGGCCTCAGAAGATGAAAGCACCTGATTCCTTCCGGAACCCTGGCCATTGGTGCGACTTCCACTGCGACCACGGTCATAAAACGGAGGACTACGCCGCACTAAGGATCGAGGTAACCGAACTAGTTAAGAAAGGATATATTCGAGAGTTTCTTTCCGAGAAGGCCAAGGGCCACCTAAATAAAGAGGCGCCCGGAAAGCCCACTGAAGCTGTTCCCGCATCGCCACCTCGACAGGACTGAGTCATCCATGTCATATAAGGAGGCTCATAAATTAGCGGCATAAGCCACGCGGCCGCGAAGAGGAGCACCTGCAACGCCAAACACAGTCTATAGGCAGCCAAACCAAAACGCCTGCTCCTGGGTACAGATGAAATAAGCTTCACGGTCAAGGAGCAAGAGAAGGTCCTAGCCCCACATCACGACGCCCTTGTCATAACGCTCACTGTAGTGAATTGCCTAGTAAAGAGGATATTGGTGGACAATGGGAGCTCCAGCAAATATCATCTTCCAAGCCGCATATCAGGATCAAGGGTTGGAAGAAAGCGCCCTGACACGAAAAATAACCCAACTCATAGGATTCCGCGGAGAAGTCAAACAGACCGCTCGAGAAGTCATCCTCTCAGTGTACGCTGAAGGGATTAATATGTCAATTAAGTTTCTTGTCGTTGACTGTCAGTCATCCTACAACATGATCCTGGGACGGCCCTGGATCCATGAAATGGGAGCCGTCCCTTCGACTCTTCACCAGATGGTGAAATTCCCTACACCCTGGGGCATAAGAGCAATCAAAGGAGAGCAAGAGAAACACCAAGGTCTTATAGCAATTATAGAACAAACCTCCAGCTCGACACACCAAAGAACCGGAGGTTGAAAAGATGGACGACGTGCCGTTGGTCGAAGTGGGTCGGACCCACCACCTCAAGATCGGCTCGAAGCTTGCCGAGGGATTAAGAAGGAGATTGATAGATTTCCTCAGGTCCAACTCCGACTGCTTCACATGGTCTCACATAGACATGCCATGGATTAATCTGGAGGTCATCATGCACAAGCTGCAGGCAGACCCCCTGCATCAGCCTGTCTGACAAAAGAGAAGGAAGTTTGCTCCTGAAAGGGACGCGAGGTATAGTATCCAGAATGGCTGGCCAACATGGTCGTAGTCAGGGAAGAATGGGAAATGGCGAGTCTGCATAGACTTCACAGATCTCAACAAGTCCTGCCCAAAGGACCCTTTTCCTCTGCCTCATATCGACAAACTGGTTGATGCCACGGTCGGGCATCAGCTAATGAGCTTCATAGACACATTATCTGGCTACAATCAGATACTTATGCAACCATAAGATCAGGAGAACACATCCTTCATGACGTCCAGAGGGATCTACTGCTACAAAGTCATGCCTTTTGGCTTAAAGAATGACGGGTCGACCTACTAAAGGCTGGTAAACATGATGTTCGCAGACCAGATTGAGCGGACCATGGAGGTCTACATCGACGACATGCTGGTCAAATATCTAGAGGCCGGAGACCATACATCTCATCTGCAGCAATCCTTCTCCACTCTCCGAAAGTACAACATGAAGCTTAATCCAGCTAAATGTTCGTTCGATGTAAGTTCCGGGAAATTCCTCGGGTTACTGCGAAATCAAAGTCTGAAATTTCCTATGAAATGTCTTCTTAGTAAAAGGAAGATATTTATTCAAAAGAATAGAGACGTGTGAAAACCTAAAATCAAGTTGGTAACAATTCTGAAAGGATTCACACTATAAGTCTTCGAGAAAGGTTACTAAAGCCCTCGGACAGCGAAACACCTATCGTCCAACTCGCCGAAGGGGCGAGTTGGACCGAACATGCAGTTTAACTATCCCGTTCGGCGAGTTGGATCAACCAGCCTGCCTTCTTCCCGTCTTCGTAGCTCCCCCCTTAGGGATTAGATCGAACATGCTCTTGTTTCATCTCGATCGGAGTCACCATTGGAACTTTAAGATTTAAAAACCGCAAGAACTCGTTCTCTCGAATAACATTCGGATTGATTGTATAAAACGGCTACGGTTAGATAAACACCTCGAATTGTCTACACTATACGAGGAATTTGAATGTTCTTCGGAATCGACGTCGTTTCAAAACCACTCTTTTTATTAAATTGTAAAAACGCCTTAGTAGGAAAATGGCCCGAAAGGGCCTAGAACGCGGCTAAGAGCCCACTTACGATTTTATACGTAATCAAGCCCAATCGTTATGATGGTTTATCTTTTGTTATGCAGGAGAAGATAAATGTCAAGTTCGGAGGATACATGTGAAGTTTCCGAAAATAATACAAAGATCGAAGAAAAATGGAATATTTCCAAGAAGTGATAAACTTGACCGAGGGCAGAAAAGGAAGGAGCAAACCGCCTCTAGAGGAGTATATAAGGATGTCGAGGTCGAAGATGCAGAAGGAGGAAATTATTCTACTAAGAGCAAAACTTAGCACTTAGAGAAATTTAGGCAATTTTCCGTTTTTGTTATCGAGCTGCGACTCAACTAGTGTTTCAGGTCTTAGGTGGTTAGAACTAGGATCTCTAGGACAGCTCTTACGGCCGGGGCCTTACATGTTGTAAACGCTTATACGCAAATTCGGAATAAGATCTTCTTTGCTCTCTTTTCGTTTTATCAATTTCATACTTAGTCTGTTTTTCTTGTTCTAATTGCTTGGTGTGTGGTTTAGCAGATATCCGGGACCTCTGGAAAATTTACGGTTTCCTATTTTTCCTAAATTAACAGAAATCGACAGTGCGAATTTCGGTTTCTACATGTATCATTATCATTTTATGCTTCTGTCACTCCTTTTGTTGATTTGCTAGCTTTTCTATGTACAAATTAATGGCATTAGGTCCTATTTCATCACCATTTCATCATCATCATTTGACTGCAGGATAAAAAAGATTGAGTTTTCTTTTTGTTTAATTTTAAACCCACCCGAACTAGAGAGATGAGAGACCTAACCAAATTTTCATTTCTCATTTTTTTATTTCTTTAATTGTGGGTATTTTCGTCATCTCATGTCTAACGTTTCATGAAAGCTATGGAAAATTGGAAACATAAGAGATTTGTGGGAACCAGAATTCATACCAACGATTTTCATTAACGGAGGAAAGCAAAAAAATCTACATTGCTTGAGGTCAGAATTCTCTACGAGAGCCGACAACAAGTGACCAACTAAAATGCGGATATGGAAAGATAACAAAACAAATTTAGAAAACAATAGATCTTTATTTCGAATTTGCATATGAGCGTTCCAAAAACAAAATCATACATGAAGCTTTCCTGGAAACGGGATTACAAAGGAAATCGTATCACACAAACAGTAAAACGAGAGTAAGTTTGCTAGAATTACCACCTCTGTGGAGAAAAACCTATGTGGCCGCAACCCGCTTAGCAATAGACGAAAAAGATGAAAAAGATTCAAAAGATTTCGGGCTGGACCTTATGAAAGGCTGCCTACGTACCCCTTACGAAGATCAGGCCAAACGTCTTTCAATTAGAGAGTTTGAAAAACAGATTGAACTGCCTGGGCGAGTTCGTCAAGTAATCGAGTGCCAGTCATAGAAACCACACTTGTCAAGAATAAAGCCTAAGGTTTCTAAGTGCATAGATATCTAGTGTCTAAAGATAATTGTTTTTGCGCCTCTCGCCTTGGCATCACTTATATACTCCTCCTAGGTCGGTTTGGGATTTTCTTTTCCGCCCCAGTGTCAAGGTTATCTTCTTTCGGAAATGTTCGATTTTTTCGATCTTCATGATTATCCCTTGAGACTTGACATTTATCTCCGAACTTGACATTTATCATCTTTCGCCGAATATTCGATAAACCGTCATGGTGACTTTGGGCCGATTCTCGTAAAAAATCGTACGTGCTATTTTGCTGCGTTTTAGGCCCTTTAGGCCATTTTTTGACAAACATTTTTACGATTGCTTTCGGAGAATTCGCCTTCCGTACATTGTTGGTTTTACAAAATAGCGGAAACAGATTGTATAGTCAAGAAAACTATGGTGTTATGTTAACTGTTATCGTTTTATATAATTGATTCAAGAAAACAAGTCTTTGCAGTTTCTATCGTAAAGTTCCAACTGTAACTTCAATCGACACGAAACAAGAGACATTATAACGAAACTCGAAGGAGAAAGCTATGAAGACGAGACGAGAGTGCGTGATATTTGCAAGTTGCATTCATGCTCGCCATATGGCGAGCGGAACTGGACGGTCAAGCTTGCCATATGGCGAGCGGGACGATGCTGTCCTGGCTCGCCGTATGGCAAGCCGGCTAAGGTCAAGGCCGAGTTTTGGCTATCTTTTGGTGATTCGTATGGTTGGGGAATGATATTCGGCCTCCTTCCCATTTCATTGCTTGTCTCCCAGAAGTCATATACCAATAGCTTGGACTATGTATTTCGATAACTTCTTGTATCTCTTTATAAATTTGTACGAGGCTTTTAGTGTTGATTTTCGACTTCTCTTTGTAGAAGCAATAGTTCTCGGGAACTTTCTGGATTTGATTCCGTCATGACCGATTTTAACCCCAACAGTTAGCCCCCCAGCTCGTTAGAATTTTTGGAATGTTCTTGCGAGCAGTTAAGCAGACTAGGCAAGTTAGGCGGAATTAATGGTTGAAAGTGGTCTTCTCATTCTACTAAAATTGGAATCCAATAAGATTGGGGCTGTGCCTTTTGAAGGCTGCCTACATACCATTTTTCAAAGGGATCAAGCCATTCGTAATTCGTCTTGCAGTTAAAGTTCTTATGACCTGTTTTCCAGCCAGACATTTATGGTCTGGTTAGGTGTTGTGTAGAGACTTTCGAGCATGTTGCTACCGATGGCATTTTGTATTGGATCTTTCTCGGCCTTGAGACTAGCCTTGGAGGCTGTTTGCTTTGGCCAAGTGTGGCCGTATTTATGTTTTCGGGATTTGCCATTGGTAGCTTCGAATCCTTGCCCGTTTTAAGGGTTTAAAAATATTTTGCTCGAATTTTTATGATCACAGTTTAATAAATCGAGAGAACTGCCATTTAAAGGAGTTAGAGGGACAGGGTGTGAGTTGTCATCTCATTTCCATCGCTCAGACGATCGCCGTATCTGTCGTTGCGCAAGATGAAAGTACTCAAACTTTTCAATTTGTGGAGACTCATAAACGTACAGATATAAGTGAAGAGACAAATTTTGGGAACTCGTATCGGGGTGTTGATACTATGCTTTTGAGATGTAAGAGACCAGTGTGAGTCGGTTTAGGGTAAGACCTAGGTTTACTCTCGGCTTTAGGCCTTGCGATGACAAATCGGCTTTCGTTTTACCTGTTTGCGATTTTAACCTGATTCATACCGATTTAAAGTCCGTGAATTGTTGTCGGCCTATACAAATTTTCTTGGTAAGAACCGAGCTACTTCCAAAGGCCTTTTGGAGGTGCTGGCCAAAATTTGGGATTTCTTTTATAGCACGCTATGTCATCCTTGCCGGATGTACGAGATCATATCCTTATGGGGATGGCTAAGTCTGTTTAGGACGTTAGAGTTCATTTGTTGTGATCAGCAACAAAGAAATGATAAGTGATACCGGTTAGAGTTGTGTCAGTGCGCTTCACTGTTTCGAGTTTCTAAGACGAGGGTTCTGTCTGAAAAATTTAGATGGGAAACAATTCTTCGAGAGTTAGCGACGTCTCGAGGTGCCGAAAGTTAAGTTTTCCTTATGCCGCATTTTGTGGTCAAAATGTTTGCGGGCTTGAAGAGTGGTATCGCAAGGTTTTTGTCTTAACCTTACGGCAAAGAAACGTTTTGGTTTGTTTACGGATATTCGCAAATTGTTGTTTCTGTTTGGATGCTAAATGTTTTGATTTGTGATCGAGGAATTTGGACCGAGTGGTCACGTAAATTTATCCCAGGGAAGAAGCGTCTTCCTCCACTGTACTTTGTGAAGTGTTGGCCTTCCGAGATTTATTTCGTGTATTCTTAAGGACGGCTCGTATAGCTCTAGGAGATTTCTTACGAGTGTTTCTTATCACGCCGTATTTTGTGGGTAAAACGCTGAGGGATTAAAGCTAATTGTGGAGCATACAGAACTTAGTCCATTGTCGATAAGTTCAGATTTTATGTTAGTCGTTTGGTTGTCAGGACTGAATTTTGTTATCATGAATTCTATCGTATGATTTCTGCTTATAGGTTATATGACATATTGTTTGGGTAATCGTCACTTGGCGTTTTATGACAAATCATGGATCGGCATTTAGCCGTTAAGTGATTGGAGCGGTTGTCGCTCAATTGTTTTGGCTTCGCATGAAATCTGTGTTCAGCCGTATGGCCAAGTATGTTGTTTGCGAAGGACTAGACCATGGCACTTTTGTGTTAACACTACGGTCATGTTAATTTACGATTGTCCTTAAAGGGGATGCCAAATTCTGGTTCGGGCTTATTAGGGACGGCGTGATTAGCCGAGGGCCGAATAGCGTTTGTCGAGATTGATAGGCCAAGTATGCCGGAATTTTCCATTTTAAGATGGCCCATGTTTTTAGAAAACGATTTTACACTTTATGTTCCAGTTATACGATGAATGTTTCGTATAATATTTCCTTTAGTCATATGAAAATTGTTTCCTTTTTGTCCGAGGGAGACGAAGCCTAAGAGGCTCAACACAGAACCCGTGCGATGCCAGTTGCTGAATCATTTCCTGCTCGGATGTATCCGAGGGAAGCGAAAGGCAGAAGTCAGCGACCTGCAGGGAGCTTCGTTTTTGGTTACGAAAATTATTTACGACAGTTCTTCGTAAGATCCGTTATGTTTATTTCCGAAAGTTTCTTCGTATGACTCGATTTGACTCTACGGAGGATTTTTCGTGAAACTATTGTGAGAGGGGCTTCTCGTAGAAGTGAATAGAGAGTATTTCTTGTAAATTACTCGTGATATTTGCGAACGAGGAATATGTTTTCCTTATTCACTTTTTCGTAATAGGAAGTCGTTTTGCATGACACTTATCTTATTTTCCCGTAGACTGTTTCGTATAAAATGTTTTTGGTATACGAAAGTAATGGGTGATCAGTTTTATGAAAATAGTAAATCGAAGGTGTCAAAGTAGCGACGTTTCCGCATATTTCATGGGACACATTTCCGCTTTGATTTTGACCTTTGGAGAAAGTTGCTTGAAATCACTCATGGAGTTTTGCGAAGGTTATTTGTTATGATTTAGTCGCTAACCGTCTTGTTATTAGTGTGACGTTGGTACAAGCTTTCTAATCGTGAGATTGCGACAAGAGATGATGTAGAGTTCTCAAGACTATGTTTGTGACGGTTTGGCTATGTCACTAGAGTTTTAGACGAATCTTTGAATGTCGTTTTTCTTTTGGGATAATTTTGATGGGGCATCTCATTGCCTAAGTGTTTATCTGCTTACTACTGCGAGAGTTACCTAGTTGAAAGCGTTTTATTGATGCAAAAGCAAAACAAATTTAAAATATGGGAGTATACGAGTATAGTATACATATCTACTCCCTCTTTTTTTTTACGAAGGAAAAACAGATAAACTGTTCTTTTGAAGGGTTGTGTACGTTTTTCTTTCTTTAGAAAGTTAGATGAGTATGCTTGAATGTGTGGTGATCGGGCGGGGATTGATTTTTACTTATTTATAAGTTGATATTTGTTATTTTATGTTAAGTGATAAATTTATATATGGCACCATATAACTAATTGTATATTAATATATTTAAAAAATTATTTAATAATATACAAACTATTGTTTTATTGCGTATTTCAAATGGCCTTTATATCATATATTCTTTATAATATATTTATTTTATTAGTTTTGTGATGGAATTTTAGATTGTAAAATATATTGGTAAGAACTAAAAATCCTTTTATGGATATGTTTTTGTATCAGTAATTTATATTAATAATTTTGGATTACATGTATAATTAATAAAACAAAAAATTAGCTGAAACCAAGTGATTGGTATATAATATACACGATTAAGATTCTAAGTTAGTGTATATGATTTGCTTTGGTATATTTGATCCAAAATTAATGAGAATGGTTTAATACGATTGGTAAGGTAAATGTATGTGGTTTAGTGGTGGTATTGAAACCAAATGATCAGTTTAGTTAAATATTACTATCACAAAAACGTATATACTCGCTAATGTGGTTAAGACCAAAATATGTTTGTACATTAGTTATTTAATGTCCGAATATGAGTTATTAATTAGGCGAAAAATGAAAAAAGAATTTAAAAATTATAAAAAGCACATTTAAAAACATATAAGTATTATTTTGTACTTCAGTTTTAATTGAATAGATTAATTATTTATGGTTGAATATACAGTTTATGTTTTTAATAAATAGATAGTTTTTATAAACTTTTAAATATGTATAAATTATATTTGCTAAAAAAAAAAAAATTCAAGTTTAGAAAATCCACTGACAGGGACGAGATATATAAAGATGGCCATATCATTTTACCATTCAACTTTGTAAGTTGATCGGCGAGATATATAAAGATTAGAGCCTTAATTTTTGTTTCCTGTAGCTTTTGAGTTTTGGTTTTCAAATCTCTTTGATTTTTTGTGTGTCTCATAAATACTGATTATCTATGTTTACTCGTTGTAGATAAGAAACGAATTGATAGACTGAAAATAGACAAAGATATGTTGGATAATTCCAACCCCGTGAAAATTTAATATATTATTAGATGTTTAATATATTAAGATAAACACAATAAAAAATAGAAATAAGAGAAAAAAAATATTATATGTTTGTTTTTTCAATAATGTGTTGTTGTGTGCATAATATTAATTGTTAGTGGTGAAGTGAGTTTCTTATGATATTGAATTTCAATAACTTGCCTTTATGAATTTGTTGATTTTAAGATTAACGGTTTCGACTTCAAAACTGTATTCTTTTTTATATATTTTGGAACATTATTCTTTTAAGAAGTTTTGTGCCATCTCCCCATATTTTGACCGCGAACCGTCACCATTTATGTATTTCGTTTATTTTTCCGGTGCTTCTCACCATCACCAAAAAGACTCACCTTCGTACTCTTGTTCTTCCTCGCCTTCTTCTCCTGTGAGATTATCTGATATCTGTTGTAAATCAGGTTTATGAGTTCCTATTTGTGCGGTTGTTTCTCACGCGTTGTAGGTTGTTCCGGTCAATATTGGCACTCCTCTTCTTCCTTAGATTTTGGCTTATGTTAGGAGCTGAATCCCTTGAGTTTGAACAAAGTTTAGTCGTCTTTGATGTTGTCTTCCCCGTCGTTGGTTTGCCGTCAATAGTCCATGTTCGTCTTGGTTTTCAAAATCTGGTTTTTGGTGATCTGACATCTATGCTCTCTTTCATAGCTCGATGACGGTTCCATGGTTTGCTGATTTTGATTTGTTTCCCCTTTCTTCTATGTTCTTTCATCTTGTTACAGCTTTTATCACTGCTCGCATCTCTGGTGGCTCTTCCATTCGCTATGTTTGCCAATCCAAGTTTGGATAGTGATTTCCTATGTGTATGCTTTGTTGGCTTAGATAGTTGTTTCTGGTGTTAAGCTTAGGATTTGGTTTCTCGGTGCTTACCTTCCATTCTTCCTCTCTCATTTTTTTTTCTCGTTCCTCTCCTTTCTTTGGTATAGGTGTGTGAAGTTGGTCTCTTAGAGTTTTGGTCCCTTATATCAGAGCTTTGTGGTTCTTTGTTGGTAGAGACACCTTGTATATGCTTGTTTAGTTTATGAGATAGTTCTTACCTCTTGGCTGGTGGTTATGCTTCCGCTGATTTAGGCATGTGTCTTTCTGCTTCGTGTGACTTTAGCCTTCCGGTGGTTATTCTTCCTCTGGCATGCTTTCTTGGTTCGAAAGTTTGAAACTCATGTAACTACTCTCTTTTGTTTAATCCAAGAAAAACCGAATGAATATCTATAACTTTGCGTTAGTGTTGATCGCGTTCCTTTGTGTTCGGGGATTGTTTTGTCTCAAATTTTATCTTTCTATCATCCTCTAACATCTGCTTGTTATGGCCGAGATACTATATGGTAAGGTGATGTAAGTTAGTTTTCGTTTTTGATCTCCTTTCAACTCCGGACCTTTATTGAGTTAGTGTTATTATGGCATTTTCAGTTTTTTTTTTTTTGTGATTGTGGAGGTTTTAGGTTTATATTATGTGTATGCTCTAGTTTCTTCTTCTTAGTTTGTTATTTTATAATTATAATAGTAAAATAAAATTATAATTTGTAAATAAAATATAATAAAATAGTTAAAAATTAAAAAATAATGAAAATTTATGTTATTTTTAGCTGTGAATAATTAAATATTTAAAATATATTTATTATTTTATGTATTTCTTTATTCATCTTGCATTTTAATGACCAATAAAATAGATTATTAGACTTTATGTGATGATGGTTAGTGCAAGAAAGATTAGATATACACAATTAGAAAATGTTGGGCTAAATTGCAGTAATCTAAAAGAAGAAAGACCTAGAATGTAAAAGAAAAAAAAATGAGGACACATGTCATCAAACCCTCTTCCACATGTCAAAGAAGAGAAAAAAGTTTACTTATATATATAGATATAGGTCTAATAGAAAAATGTTCCATAAGATTTAAGAGTGAAACATTTGAGAGCTTTAGTTTTGAGAAGTTTCTAAGCTAATAAAAAGTTGTTCTTATAATTCTTTGTTTTCTAGAGATTTGAATTGGTATCAGAGCCTCAGGTTGGAAACTCGATCTAACCTTAAGTTGTAGCTTAAGATCCTGGTGCTTGTGACAAGAGATCGCGTAAGCAAGATGGCGGACGTGAAATCGTTCGTCTGACTTGTTTATCCAGGGGCTAAAGACTATCGAACCATCTAGTAGTGGTTCCTCCGAAAGTTCCTTTCGTGATAGCTGGAGCTCGGAAACGAGTTCTATCGGGTAAAGCCAATGGATTTTTAGAGGCATCGGGGACGCAATGTCCTCGACCTATTCTCAAACTTTAAATAGGTAGGACGGGGTGGCTGCTTGTGGAGCCATCCCACGGAATCGAGAGCTCCAAGTGGGCCATTTTTGGTAAGCAGAAACTGGCGATGCGGGATTGAACCGGAAGCAG